>NC_046361.1:8858383-8913383 GCF_011125445.2 Fundulus heteroclitus
AACTATTAAACAACATAAAACATGTCTGTGAAATTAACAGAGTACAGGTAAAATCTAAATTCTGGTTATGAAATGAGCTCATATAGTACACGCACCCTGTATCTCTGATGGAGGCTCTGATTTTGAAGTAAGCAGACAGGAAGTTCCAAAAAAAGTTTAAAAAAAAAGCAACTGGACTGTTTTGTTTTCCGTAGTTGAAGAAGTTTCGCTTCCTCTCCAGGAAGCTTTCTCAATGGCATACGCCGCACGTGACGTCACCGACTCAAGAGCAACGCCCCTTTTGCCGCTTAGGTAGGACATACAGGTAGAGAACGCCCGTAGCAACCAGCTATTACAACGCGCAACAGAACCAGCGATATGACCGACTCTATAGCCGTTAAACTTTCCAAGACAATGTCCCAGGCGCACGGATTACTGGTCGCACTGTCGAAGAACACATCAACCTTCAGCTCAAACGATGGCTTGAGTGTCGAGGGCTTAAAAAAACGGAAAACGGGCCGAGTTGATCGAACTGTAAGCTTTGTTGTTTTTTTCCTGCGCGGCGATCATGGCGTCCGTCCAGGGATCGGTATATGTTTAATGTTTGTCTTATTTGAAATGTTTTTGAGTAAGCTATCCTGGTAGCAGGGTATCATGTTAGCGCGTGCTACCATGATAGCCTATATGGTATCATGGTAGCAGGCGCTTCATTATTAACATGTCGGCCACTAAATACTCTTACCTGTTCACTACTTGATGTCGCTGGAATTGGGTCAGGATTTCTTCGGTTGGGCCCTTTCCTCCGACAAAATGCTTGCTACATATGTAGGCTGACCGCACCGGTGTACCCAGCGCACACATTTCTCCTTGGCAGTCTTGAAGAAAACATCCTTCATATGCGGCCGATCAGCGTACCTCGAGTCGCTGTTGCCCGTTCCATAGCAACAATGTTTAAAAACCATGGTTTTAGATTTGGAAAAAGCAGTCATTTACCGAGTAAAACCAAGGGTAACGCACGTCCTCTTTACAGCGAAACAGCGGCGGACTATGCAAGCTTGTCCTAATGCGTACCACGTGATGTGACGTCATCGTGACGTTACGTTTCTAAAAAATAGCTCGCTCGCGGTACGCCATTCAAAAAGTCTGGAGTAATGTGGAGTACAATCTTCCACAGGAGGGTACATAACAACCCTAACGCTCCTCGTTTAACACAGAGGAGTGGACAGTTTCGTCCATTTCTGCTGCTTTAAATGCTTTAACACCCGCGCATTACTAGGGGTGGACCTTTTTCCTGTTATCTAAGCCATTGCAAGGCCGTTGTCAGGCAAGGGGAATAAAGCTTGGTACTCCACATTACACTCCAGACTTTGGAAATGAAGAAAGCTTCCGGGGAGGAAGCGAAAAAACTTGCTGCAAACTAAAGAAAACAAGTCCAGTTGCTTTGTTTTTTTACTTTTTTTGGAATGACCATGACCTGGATGACTGAGAATCTTCACCAGCATAAGACAGGAAGTAGTAGTTATTCTGTGGTTTTATGATCACAAAATCAACTAACAGAGACAGCACTGCTTAGCAGCAATTTGGGGCACTCAGCAGAAAGAGCAAACCGTGACAGGGCAAGAGTGCAAAAAGTAACGTGAGAGTAGTGCTTTCCATTAGCACAAGGCAAGAGGTTATTTCAGTTTTAAAGAAATCTTGTTTAAAATCTAAATTCATTAGAGATGGTCAAACCTGAGCCCAATAATAGAACAATAAACGGCGATTCTTTACAACAGTTTAAAATTTGTCTAACCTTGATCTGGTTTGTGAAAACAGCCAAAATGCATCTCTAATACATTTCTTAGTATTAGAACCAGTTTATCATTAGATAAAAATAATGCAATATAATGTTCAGTTAAATCTGGACAGAATTTTTTTTTCTCACAGGGTTTATAGGCTGCTTTAAACATTTAAAACCATTATCTCATTTTTCAACACAAAACAAAAATGGTTTCAAAGTTTTCCTAAAAATATTTCTAAAACCCCTTCTTTAAAGGTGGATGCATTGTCCCAGCCGTACTTAATTATAACAAATAATGTTTGACGTCCAGTTAAGTTTGTGGGGTTGGAACTTGGAAACAATCGAGATGGTGCTTCAGAGATAGCATCAGTGGCCCCGTGGATGAGAGCAGGACAGGGCAGGACCTTGGATCTGAGACTAGACAAGAAAATAGATGGAGAGACCATCGCTTTGATTAGCTCTCTGCCACCTCCCTTCCTCCGGCGGGGCACTGCTTCCGCTCCCTTTGCCCTATCAGTCTGCGGATCATAATGAAATGGGATGTGCGGGATGACGGTTCTACCTCCTGGAAACTGTAGCTCAGGCTTTATCCTGCCGTCCACGCTTTCCAGGATGCGGGAAGACAAAAAGGATTTATGCGGCACCCTAACACATTAAATCACTGCCAAGTTTGGGCGAGTCATTCAAAACACGCTGAGGATGAAGCGTCCTATCATCGGGGGGAAAGGAGGAGAGAGAGAATGAGAAACAGGAAAATAAGAGGGGAACGGTTTCCAAAGACCTTTGGCAGCCATACAAGGAATGACAATGACGGGGCTTTTTAAAAGCGGGACAGAGTGGCGCGGTTAAAAAGGCAGGGTGACCACCGGCCAGGACTCGCATTGATTTCCAGCAGCACAATGCAAAGGCTTGCAGAGACTCGCAACAGAGTAAACAAGGGTTTTATCGTAATTCACGCAGTGTCTCTGCATGACGCAGTGCTTCAGCCGCCAGCCAGACCATTATCTGAGAGAAAGACCATTACCTCCCATTAACCGAGAGGAACTGCTTCCAGGATCCATGCTTTTCTCTAGCAGAGCAAGTAGGGTAATTACAAAAAGAATAGCTTGTTTGCTACAAAAAACTAGCAGTGTGGATAAATCAAACGGGTTTGGCCCAAGGTTTTCAGAAGCCATGGCAGCAGGGAGATTTAGAAAACCCATCAGGGCCATCTGCTCCCCTGAGCCTTGGCCCTTCTGAGGGAAAACAGTGGAATGCGGGCGACTCGCTCTGGATTTATACGACCAACCTTCTCCCCGTAGATACGCGCATCTATCTCCCGACGCCCGACGCCCGGCTTTGGCTCCCGCTGCGGAGAGACGCAGCTACTTTCTGTTGTTCTCTCCCCCTCCATCTGGCTTGCCAGGAACGTAAAAGTTGAGCGCGCCGAGCGCAAACAACCACTTGCCAGACGATAACAAGGAAGAGCGAAAGAAACAGACAATAACGACAGCTCTGAAGACCTACTTAGAGAAAACAACAATTCACACCACGGGAAGGCCTGTGTGAAGCAGAGCAATCTGAAAGAAAAATGGGAATTAGCTGAGGTGTGCCAGGAGTGACTGCGGTACGGGGAGGGAAAACAACAACAAAGGCAGTGGTAGTAAACAAAGAAAAGAGGAGAAAGTTTTCCAGAGGAAATCATAAAGCAGGAAAGCCTTTTTTCTTAATGGATTCCTCTCCTTCGAATGTGAAGATCCACTACTGTAATCAGAGTTACGTCAAACAAAAAGCATTGTGGATTTTGGCTTTATGTAACGGGGGTGAAGATAATAATAAGGGGGAGCGATCACTGATAAAAAGTGTGTGCACGCATAAAAATATGTATGTTCACGCAGAAATCAGCGAATTTGAAAAATTGGGATTGCTGGCTAAAAACAGCAATGCACTAAAAAAAAGGGAACTAAAACTAGGCACATTTTTCTTGAAATGAGTGTTTTTGTCCTTGATTTGAGCAGGAAAGTTTAAATGATCAGCCAATGGATGACAACTCATCTCCATCGTCTTATTTCAAGTGCAGTATGTCTAATTGTCTTATTTTAGGGGTAAAAATACTCATTACATATGCAGAAAACCTCGTTAACCTGCTCAAATCAAGGATAAATACGCTCTTTTGAAGAACATTTTATAGGGTACCCATTTTGCAGTGTACCCTATAGCCACACTTTTTTTTTTTCTTATGGATTTTGGATTCAGTTTCTGAAAAGACAGACCAATAGCAAACATAATGTCAAAAGAAATAGAAACTCACCGCAGGCTCCGTTGTATTGCACTCGTATGTTCTTCTGGTTCTTGCACGCGTGGTGGTGGAGCTCGCACCGGTTGGCGTAGTCCTTGCCGTCGCTGCCGCACACCGTCTCGCCGGCCTTGCCGTCGCAGCTCAGGGGGCACACGCATTTAGCCGACAGGCCGTCCGACGACTGGACGCAGGTGCTGCCGTAGCTGCAGGTCACCTCCGTGCAGGGGTCTTTCAGAGCTGCGGGGGTCGAAACGGGAGATTTAGCCAAAAGCCTTTTTTTTTTTTTCCTTTTTCCACGTTGACGAGTACATCTGTCGAGCAGGAGTGGAACGCCGCTGAATA
The DNA here is from genome assembly GCF_011125445.2 of Fundulus heteroclitus. Classification (NCBI taxonomy): domain Eukaryota; kingdom Metazoa; phylum Chordata; class Actinopteri; order Cyprinodontiformes; family Fundulidae; genus Fundulus; species Fundulus heteroclitus. The sequence goes on from NC_046361.1 coordinate 8,862,763, forward strand.
CTCTCTGTGCACACACTGGAGTGCGTTATGAATGACGGGCCATCTTATCTGTGCGGCTCTTTTGGAAGCCCGGCGCGGTTATTTGAAGAAGTACTTGACACCCCCTGGGTAAGGACGCGGCGGCGGCGCAGTAGCTCGTCCACGCATACCAACAGGTCCTGTTCATGTCGGCGAGCGGTGTGAATTGAATTACAAGCTTTGCATTCGGACCACATTTCCCATTGCTATGCTTGAGCGTGCTTTAATCAGCCCGGCTGCAAAGCGACCCTCGGCGTATTTACCTTTTGACGATTTAGTCCATGAGAAAGAAAAGTAGCAGAAAAAAAGTCCCCCCAAAAATGCCCCGAGGAAACTGTTTCCACCCCAATTAAACGGCGCGCCACTTGTCGCTGAGTGGCTCGTTCTAATCAACGGAGAAGGTGAAACTTTTTAATTTGGCCTTATTCGCCATCGTGGGGGGGGTAGTCCTAGGGGCCTCGTGTGCTTGACAAAAGACCGCCATGAGATTACGATCGCTGTCATCTCCCAGCGTGATCCATATTTATGGCTGTCACGGACAAACGTTCTCTCCCGTGAGAGCCGAGCCGAGCGCTGGAAGCCCTCTCATTTCCTAGGCCCTGACTCCCGTTTTTTTTCCTTCTTTGTAATAAATATTTACCCTAGTCTGATACTATCAACCCTCTTTTGTTACATCCAGCATCGATGAATTTAATTTCAAACTGGAGCGTATAGACTGACTTGCATATTGCTTTGTGTTTTTTTTTTTTTCTTCTTTCTTCCACCTGTCATCGTTCGGAAGCGAAGACAAGGGGAAAATGTCTTTTTTTTTTAATGCAATACCTGCTCCAAAGATGGAGCAGCGCCGGCTTGTTAATAACAGAAAGGAGAGCATGCAGAGATATGTATATTATGGATGGGTAAGGAGACAGGATTGCTATAAGGAGTACTATTGATCAAAGGATCGCCCCACCTTGCTTTCCTCATCGTCGTGACACATTCTCGCTTCCCTTTTTTTTTTTTTTTTCTTCCCCCGTCCCGCTGTCAAGTTCTTTTGAGGTCTGTTGCCTCAGAGTCGCTAATGAACACCTCCTCCTTTGCGCCGGGAGAACTTTGAAACTGCTTCTAGACCTAATTTTATAAGCATCTTCAAAAAAATAAAGTGCTAAATTGCAGCCCGGACCAAAGGAGACTGGCTGAGACTGGCTTGGTGAAATCAAAAGTAATTACTGTAAATCATCAGGTATTGTGAGCCGCTGATGACAGCCTTGTGGCAGCCCGCGCCGGCTAGATGGCCATTGTGATGCTTTGTGTCTTATCGTGCGAACAATGTGATGCTGATGACCTCCCGGATACAGAGCGGAGGTAACAGCCTTGTTGGAGCAGCAACGCACAAGGCACGTTTAGTACCTGCTTCACATGTACAAAAGGATCTGGGCTGAGGTACAGTGCCTTAGAAAAGCACTTATCCCCCTCCTCCCCCTAAACTTCCAAGCATTCATTGGAATTTTGTACAACAGACATAGTAGTGCGTTGTTGTGAAGTGGAAGGAAGATGAGACATGGTTTAAAATCTTTTTACAGAGAGAAATAGCTAAAAGAAAATTGTGCCATGCGTTTTTCTTCACTCTCATACCCCGCCGTAAAATCCAGTGAGAACTAACAGCACATTATCCTGAACACGGCAGCTCCGTGAGGAAAGATGTTTGTGGAAGCATCATGGAGAGGTTGGAGTTGATGGGAACGACGGCTGGAGTTAATGGTCTTTGTACTTGGAAGCGCTTTTTTGTAAGTTCCCGGTGGGGCCGCCTAAAGTTAAGAGTTACAACTAGTGTTGCGCCGATGCCATTTTTTGGCCCCGATACCGATACCCGATACCTGGCTGTGTGTTATAAGAATTATTATTCTGAAGTCACTATGGCCTCACACCACTCGGACAGAGGAGGCCTGGAGACCTGATGTCTGTGTATAAGATCCACTGTTTTCTGATTGCAAGGCCAAATGCTGCAGCTGCTGAGGGATACTGATTGTTTACGATAGACTGTCTTTGTTTTGTCTCATGGGAAGGCCACGGTGCAGTATTAGGGGAAGCCCGAAAGCGAGGCAGGCAGAGACAGGGCAGACAGAGACCGCAGCGGAACCGTGGGGTGCGATTACTTTCCAACTATGTGAATCTCTGCTCAGTTTCTCAATAAAAGTGCTGGAACGTTATACCACCGTCTCGTCATTTAGTAAAGATGGGAACTCAGTTACTATTGTTTAATATTCCACCCAAAACTCCCACAACACTGTGCAGTATTGGCCGATACCGATACCATCTGTTGGCAATTGATGTGTGTGTGTGTGTGTATATGAAGAACTGCATACTACTTAGGGTAGTAGAACTTTTTTTGCCTACCTGGAATGGGTGACAATAGTTGAATAAACTTTTGGCTCTCAAGGCCCAAATAGTGCAACATTCATGAAATTATAAGACAGTAAAATTACATTAACAATTGAATAATCTACTTTAAACCCTGAGTTTTGGCTCTCAAATGCCAAAATAGTGCAACTTTCATGAACTTATATAACATGTATAATACTAGTCGGGACCGTTTTAGTGCTGGATCGGGCCCCGTCCAATACTGGTATCGGTGCAACAATAGTTACAACTGAGAAGGTCGGTGGTGGCTGAGAAGCCCAGAGGTTGGTATCCAATATGGCTGCCACACATGAATGTGGTGAAAGTGGATCCAACTGTCTGTCTCCCATTAATCCAGTTTGAACATATAACTCCCTAAAATATATATACACCAACATGTTCCTTTTGTGTTTGAAAGCATTAATGCAGATTTCTTTTGGTTTTTTTTGCTCGTACTGTGGTTACTAATATTAAATCCCACGGTTCTCAGACTTGCAACTAGAACCCTCTCAACTCGGGTGTGACGTACGTCATTCTGAGCTCCAAATGAATGTAGCATAAATACAGGACATTCCAGAAAACAACAACAAAATAATAGTGAGGGCTGTAAAAGACTTAAGAGCAGGGTGAGAGTTTATCTTCTAGCAGAACAATAACCCTAAAGATACAGTCAGAGACAGAATGCAACGGTTTCTGGTGCTGGAACTGCCCCGTTAAAGTCCGGACCTACATGTGCTTGAAATTCTGTGGCAAGGCCTCATGTTTGCAGACACCTCTCCATTCAGTCTGTCTCAACTTGAGCTAATCTGAACAAAGAAAAATGTACAAAGCAGGGAGAGGCATACCTCTCACGGCTTTCAGGTGTAAATGAAATAAAAGGTGGTTCTACTCAGTCAGGGGAGCTGAAACACACACAACACTTTTCCAATTTCAACTTAAAAAAAAAGAACACCATGTATCATTTTCCTTCCACTTTTACAACTATGCACTTTTGTGAGGCCCAAGCGATACTATCAGAAATGGTCTATAATGTTTGGTTAAATTGAACCCGAAAAGAGTGCCTTTTTTTAATATTTAGGGTTTCTGTAAAATTATTTAGTTTAGCCAGCAGCTGGCATGGTCGAACAGGCAGAGGGGGCACTCCTGTTTATTTTGTGGTAGCTAGTGACATCTTTTAAAAAAAAAAATTTTTTTTGATTTCCCTGAATAATAATCCGGGTTTCTCTTCCATCCCCAGCTTCCTTTGCCTCTGAGCATAGCGGCAGGCTTACAGGCAAAGAAGGAGAGGCGCGGGCTCTCTTGATTTGAATGCTAACAGGAGCCAATTTGGATATGAAGCGTAGCCTCGATGGGGCGTTAGTGCAGATAAGCCGCCCTTCTCAGACCCAGACAAGCGGACAAATTGCCTCGGCGAATGTGATAGGTGTAACAAGCACAAATGGAAAAAAAAAGAAAGAAAGAAAAAAAAAAAAACATGCCCACTGCAGCAAACTTCTGAGAGTGTATTTTCTTATTATCATCACGTGAAAGGTGGCAAGAAAGAGACGAGAAAGCAGGGGAGAGAAAAAGCTCTGCTGAGCTGCCGTCGTAAAATTAGAATGAGTCTTGCTGCCAATTAGATCAGTCTCCTTTGCTGGAGTGTATCTCAGCGAGTTTAGACGGGCAAGGAGAATGAGGGAAGAAAAGATAAGAATAAAGACAGAGAGATAAAGATTCAAAGTGACACTGCGGCAGCAACATCCCTGCTCAAACAGGAAGCTGAGACGTCTGTAGTGTCTTATTCGGGGGAAGGGAAAAAAAGCGTTTCAGGCGAACACCTGGCGTCCTCGGATATAGTCAGAGAATTTTCATATATCTATTTATGTTTGGATTTAATGATGACTTATCATCCATTTGATTTAAGTATTTGTCGAGCCAACAAATTCATATGCGGGTGCAACTCAACACAATAGAATAACAAGCATGAAAAAGTTCATGTGTGTCAGTGATTCAATTCAAAAAGGGAAGCAGGCATCAAAGCCATGTTATGGCCAAAGCAATCATGGAGACTTGACAGTTTCCCTGTGAAGATTCACTGACACTCTCCATAAAGCAGGGTAAGCCGCAGAGGTTTATTGAAACAGAAACTGTATCCAAGCATATTTTTAGAAAGTTGAGTGGATGGAAAAGGGGCAAAAAGATGCACGAGCAACAGGGATAACCACAGCCTTCACTGCAAAAAGGGAACTAAAAGTAAGTACATATTTTTGGTTTGAGCAGGCAAGTTTAATGATCTGCCAATGCACTGCAATTTTTGCAATTAAAATCGGAACAACTCATTTCCATCATCTTTTTTCAAGTGTAGTATCTAATAATCTTATTTTAAAGGTAAAAATACAAATTGCATTGGCAAATAATCTCGTTTACCTGCTCACATCAAGGACAAATACGGTAATTTCAAGAAAATTTGACTTGCTTTTCGTTTCCTTTTTGCAGTGTTCGGATTGTAAAGCAAAACTTGAAGAGTTTGAGGCATACTCAATGTGTGGCCTGTGAATACACCCATTGCTTCCACATCAGTCAGGTTCCCTGAGTTAAGGTGCACACACAGCAGTAAATGCTCTACCTGGGCTAAAAAGAAAAAGGACTGGGTGGTTGCTAGTGGCCAAAGTTATATTAAGTCCTAAGTCAGCACAGCTGTCTGCCAGGACACTCCATGGTTGCTTCTGCTGAAAAGTTTTATGGAGATGCTGATTTCCTTTTCCAGCAGGACTTGGCACCTGCCCACACAGGAGTACTGATACCTGCTTTAATATTCATCGTACACCTGAGCTTGTCTGGCCAGCAAACTCACTGGACCCAAAACCCCCAAAGAATCTATGGGTCATTGTCAAGAGGAAGCTGAGAGAAAGCAGACAAGGTAACGACTGCTATCAAAGCAACCTGGGCTTCCTTAACACCTCGGGAGTGCTACAGACTGATCCCCTCCATACCACGCTGCACTTAGGCAGTAACTCATGCAAAAGGAGCCTATACCAAGAGTGCAGTGCATATACTGAACAGTACATAGACATACTTTCAATAAGGTTGATACTAGATTAAAAAGCCTTTTTAATGGGTCTCATGTAATATTCAAATTTCTTTGAGAAACTAAGTTGTAGGTTTTCATTAGGTGTAAACAATGGTAAATGGCTTGTACTTGTATAGCGCTTTAACTAGCTCGATGACCTGACGGTGGTGAGCTGTGTTGGCAGCCTCAGATGCCCTGGGGTGACTGACAGAGGCGAGGCTGCCATACATCGGCGCCACCGGGCCCTCTGACCACCACCAGTCATCAAAATTACAGAAAACAACTGCAAATATATCTCTGTGTTTAATGAATTTAAATATAATACATGCGTGTGGTTCATTGAACTGAGTTAGTGACATAAATAAACTTTTTGATGACGTTAAAACCTTCTGAGATGCACCCTTACCTCTAATGTAAACACTTTGGTGTCACCTTGCCCCGATCATTTTATTTGTTAAGCCATTTCAATTGTTTTCCACAATAAATTCACAACAACTACTTGTGGCGTATAAAATTAAATAATGTGTGTCTACCAAAGCTGACGAATTTGGTCTATTATGTGTGATTCTGGTCAGCATATTTCGAGTTTCCTGAGACAGTTATAAAAAAAATAGAGAATAAATTGAGCTCTTTTCATTTTCTGAGATTCAGCCACTTTTAAAAGCCCTTTGAGATTTCTGTCATTATTGTGCGATCATCTGTCTTTCCACTGAACAAATGCTCTCTTATTAATCACAAGCAGCTTGAATTTAAATGGGAAGACTTCCAGAGAATATCTTCAGTCAGCAGGTTTCCTATACTTGATTTAGACGGCTGGTATTGTCCACCATTGTGGAGGACACGCTGGGCCTGAACTACATGTGTGCCTAATTATGGATGCGCATGCTGTGGCACACCACCATCGCAAATGCGAATGCGGACACAATCCTAATGTTAATTAAATTGGTGTTTAAATTAGGACAGAAATCAGTCAGTGATGTAGTGTTGCTATACAGGTGGGAGAAGAACCATTAAGAAACCAATAAGCTCTGTTTACTATTCATGGTGTGCCTCAAGATTCAAGAGAATGCTTCAAGATTACAAAGAAAATCAATGCAAAGTGGCCGTAAGGAGATAAAGAGCTCATGCTGAATTAGCATATTTCAAAGCTTTTGAAACTTCAATTTATCATTAGCCAAAAAAAACATAACTTACTGTGTTACACATCAAAGGTAATTCTCCTGTCTATTTACATACCACTGCAGCTGTGAAACAAAACTGAATTTCTCCACAATATAGTAGTTCATGTTGAAAAAAAATTATAAAATGAATTTAAGGGGTACTACTGCTTTAGCCCTCATATTTGCTAATGTAATATTAATCAGAAAATATTTTTAATATGCATATGACTATAAGAGGTACCTCTTTACTTTTCCCATCCATGCCTTAGTTTTGTGGAAACCGAGGTTCCAAAGTACTCTTCTTCCAAGGCTGGTCCACAATATGAGAAGTGTATAATGGTAGGCACCATTTTCATACCTAATACTTTTAGATAACATCACTCTTGCACCTTAACCCCTAAAACTAACTGTAACCCTCAGTCCTAACCAGAAACTTAAAAAAACAAGAAACGTTGGGGAAATGGAAGAGAAGCTGGACTGGCTTTCTTAAATGCATCAAGAATCCAGCAGATAGATCAGTCTCCAAAGGAGACTGATCTATCTGCTGGACTGTTGTCCAGTAGATAGTAGATAGATTTACTAGACTGTTGTCACCAAAAAAAAAAGAAAAAGAAAGGGAAACAGAATATGGACCTGATATAATAATATTGTATAATATAATACCGTAATAATAATAGTGAGTATGCATCTTTAAGTGGAGTTCCAAACTCAAGCTGAATTTATTTTATAATCCACTGTTTATATGGAGGTTTTAGGATACATTACTAATGGGTCAAAGGAAGAACATAAGGCAGTAAGCTCAGCTGGTGGCTAAGGCTAATGTTAGCATACCAGTACTAACTTCCACCGCTAATTGTTGAGAACTTCAGACTTGCACAATGGTGTCTGAAAAGGGTAATTCCTCTCCCTCCTGAACTGGAAGATTTGCAAGTCCAAAAAACATGAATCAAAAGTGTATTTAAAACAGTTGCTTTCTTGCAGAGCAACTTGTTAAAGTTGTTAAATTACATAATTGAAAGTCACTGTTGCACTGTTTAAATATAATATTATTTTCATCCACTCAATATTGTAATTAATTATAGCTGCAGTCTAAACTTGTGACTGGCGAGTATTATGAGGACAGTAGTATATTCCAGTGTGTCAGTATATTGCCACTGCTTAATCAGGTGATCTGCAACTTGGAATGCTCAATTATGAAGAACTCAATGGTCGCAAATAGTGTTTCAAAAGCATGCGCCAACAGTGACCCCAGCGACTACTTAGGCCTTCTCAACATAAAGACAAGCTATTTCCAACACTACAAAAACAGACCTAGAAATAAGTAAAATATTCTTTAAAATTAATGTATTTGTCCTTGATTTAAGCAGGTAAATAAGATGATTTGCCAATGGAATAAGATGTTTGCACTTAAAATAGGAACAATTCATCTTCATCACCTTATTTCAAGTGCAGGATGTCTAAATATCTTATTTTAGGGGTCAAAATACTCATTCCATTGGCAGATAATGTTATTTACCTGCTCAAATCAAGGATAAATACATAAACTTTAAGAACATTTTACTTATTTTTAGATCCGTTTTTGCAGTGAAAAGGATTAGTTGATTCCATCTTGAAGGCAAATGACCTGATGTTTATATGGAAGGCCAGTCAAGTTCCTGTTTTGACAACGGTATTGTATTAAACATGCCGGACTGCAAACGTCACCAAGAACTGTCCTGTTGAGTAAACAGCTGGTTAGCAGCAGAGGGAAACATCAAACAGGGATCGTTAATATCTGAAGAACACGTTATGGGCTTCCCACGTTTCAAGATTAACGAGCAGCATTTGTTTTACAGGTTAAGAATTTCATCTTCAAACCATGTTGTCTTTGCTTTGTATTTGAAGAAATTCCTGAAGGCGGAAAAAGCAGACCAGACGTTAGTCAGAAACCACAGCTACCTATACTGGGGACTGTGTTTGACCATCATAGAGAATATGAAGCAAAAATCCCCAAAAGCACGAGACTGTTGATGAACAAATGTATAGACCAGATGCCTGTTTAGAGTGAACACTTTGTTCAACAACTGAATCCAAGTTGCACACTTTGTCATAGTTATGAACACTTCTGACAAGCGCTATCAACTGTATTACTAAATCAGTTAATCCTTCTATTTTCTTTTCCAATGACTATGTGCTGCTTGCATACTGTTTTTGTACTAATTAAGTCAAATAAAAGCAAAAATTATTGTCTTGATTATTTTTTTTTTATCAAAAAGAACCATAGATCTTTATTTTGAGTTTGGAAATTACTGTGAAAATCTTATTTCCAGGTACCTTGAACAGTTTTTTTCTGTCTGTAACAAAGACCCAGACGATAAACTGTTGCATATTATTATTATTATTATTATAAAGTCCCTGAGGGATCATGTCACCTTAGTAGACTATGAGTGAGTGAACTTTATTTAGATAGCATAGCTACATTGGCAGCAAGCTAAGCCGCAGTGCTAATGCTAGCTAAATAACTCAACCACTTTTATTTGTGTCAGCCTGCTTTAGGTAAGAACAGTTTTGCGACCATCTCTGCTAAAGCTGTTACTGTTGACTCAGATTAGGATTGCAGACCTCTTATATCAAAAGTCCCCCTTACCCTTGCATGTTGTTCTATCAAACCAAACAGTTAGCCACGAAGTTAGCTGAAATGCTGATTAGTGCAATATTGAAATTTTCCCTGCAATATCCAAAACCTATATTTGAGCCCACGTTTGACTTCAGACGCATGCAAATGAGAGAAAACCTTCAGCGTGATACTTGAAAAGTTGGGAAGAGGGGCTTGGAAGGATGGGAATTACAGTTATCCTCTCCCTCCCAATCTTCCCCTCTGGCAGACAGGCAGGCAGGTGGGGAGCTTTACTGCTCTCTGATCCACTGTTTGGTGCAGCAGTTTATTAATGCTTCATTAGGGACAGGGAGCTGTCAGCCCCGTGCTGACTTTACTTGATGCCCTGCCGCCAAAGCACCAGTAACAGCCAAAATGTCTGTGCATGTGTATGTGTGTGAGCATGGATTCATAAATGCCAGTGCACATTTACAGGCAGGCATGGAGTTCAGATAAGTCTGCAAGTGAGCATGTGATATGTGTGTGAGTGAGTGAGTGTGTGTGTTGCACTCCCTGTTGTGTTGATAGTGATAAAGGAGGGAGCAGGGGGTTGAAGAAGCTAATCAAAAGCAATGATGCGATGTGGGGGGACTCGGCAGTGTGTGTTCTAATCAAGAAACTTCCCCATTTTTCAACAGCAGGAGAAGAAACAGTGGAAAATGGCACGTAAAAGAGAGAATGCTGCTGTGGGACAGAAACAGAAATGTAATTGTGAAACCTCTGACTGGGTTATGGAGAAAAATATAAAACCAAATATTCAGAGATTTAAAAGTTGATTGTTTTGGTAAACTTGTTAACTGTCTCAAAATTACATTATATTTTGATCTTTAGACAAAAACAATACTCATCTGCCGCCTTTGCTTCAAATACACACATCGCAATTAGTTTGCAATAGCAGGCATAACATTTTGAACTTATTATGCTTCCTAAAATTCACCAAAGTTGTTGGCTGTTTCATTATTCAAACCTTAAGAAGAAGGATTATTCAAATAAATCATTAAAGCACAAAAGGTGAAATACTCCTCTAGAGGGAACCATATCTTCTATGGAGACATATCTGCTGTCCATTCAGGCTCTTAGTTTTACACGGAGAGCAAAGTTTTCAGCAGATAACAGGAAGGCTAAACATATTACAGCAAGCTGCTTTGTTTATTGATCTGAGTCCTCCCCATCTGTCTGTAATAAAAAATGCTGCATTTGGAAATCATGGCTGCCTTTTTGTAATATGGATTTACATATTCCATAAGGGAATAAACACAGAGACATACATTTCAGTCATATATGCTAACTAGCTAATTGCTAAGAAAGGGTGCTATTTTTAGTCACAGTACAAGCCTGTTTTAAATCGACTGTCCTCTTTCTCACACAGTGTGACATCGCCTCTTTTTCTAATATAAAAGACTAAAGGCCACACACAGCAAAAAGTGTAAAGCAAACTTTTTGAATGCTGATATTTATCATTCACAAAGAGACATTTGAATTGGCAAAAATCAGTAAGTATCAGAAGGAGAAAACATAACAAAAACAGAGATTGACAGTTAGCTAGAAGCTTTGGTGCATTGCTATCTAATACCAATAAGTACCCGTATTGTCCAAATCACTTTATTTCAGCCTATAAACGTTTTTGCCCTTTTTTGACTGGGATCAAAAAAAGGGTAATGACAATCCCTATGGAATGAAATTAAATTAATATTTTAAATTAAGAGAAACCCGTATAAGAAAACATGTGAAGTTGGTAAAAAATGTTTTGGGTTGGGTGATAAGGCGGGATGGAGATAGTGAGAGAGAAGTGTGCAGAAGTAAGATAAGGGAAAGGGTCAAAATGGGAGAGAAAAACAGGGAGTATGGGATGGTCAGAGAATAAACAGACAAGATCAATAAGAACTCAAATCCAAGAACTAAATATGGATGAGACGAGTCCGCTGCTAGATATCCAACCAAAGTATGGAGGAGCATGTGGATGGAACTGAGGGATGGCCAAAGGATTAACAGTTACACACACCTCCCCAGCAAGCTGCTCACACACAGACTGAACGCGCGTGTGTGTGTGTGTCTCTGAACACTTTTTCTACTGTGATGCCAATGACTGGAAGATGCTTCTTTGTGTTTGATGTTGTTCTTCAAAGAGCTCCACTGACCTGCAGCTGTTGCTCTCTTTCACACACTTTGCTGCATTAACCTTCAGAATGGAAAATGAACCACAAAAAGCCCTTCACTGGTTAAGTAAAGCACAGTAAAGCAGTAAGAGGCGCGTCCCAGAAGAAAGCCGCCATAAGAGCTGAAGAAGCAGCACCTGAATGGCTGGACCTCGTTTTGAAAGGCAGTAATAACGCCCAAAGAGAGCTGTGTTTAAAAACTTTGAACGGCAGATGATGAAACGCCGTAACGCTTGCCACGCCGACGGTTTCTCCACCGTGGCTGTCATTTTCCAGTGGCAGATGTCTCACGCTTGGAAGACGTGGTAAAGCACAGGTGTGGTACTGAAATGACTGCACAGGGCCCATTTATTCTCCTGAGCGACAGAACGAAGACGGAGCAGGATTAAATCGTCTGAAAGTGGCATTTATCACAAACAGGCAGACATGCACGGGGGGACCGGAGATGAACAGTTACGCTAAAACAACCTAAACTTACAAATTAGGCATCAGTAAATATGCCTGCGCGCATTAGAAAAAAAGAAACAGCAACAACAAAAAAAGATCGTTTGACTGAAATATCCTAGAGCCCTGGGTTATTTATTTAATCTTATCATGTGTGTAATAATTGGCTGCATAAATCTCACTTTAATGATACCAAAATCAGCAAAGCCAGACTTGCAATAACTCCACATAAAATTCCTTCAATAATTTTCCTGAACGATGTGCAATCAAAAACGGCAGAAGTCTCATAAAGTGCGATTTTCAGGAAAGAAATGATTACAATAGGTCTCTGGTACGATACTCTGACATAACTACCCAGGCAAAGTTTTTTTTCTTTTTTTTTTTTTCAAAAACAGCCTGTAGTTTCTGGCGGTGGAGGTGATGGTGGTGGTGGATTGTCACCACAAATTATCCAGAAAGTTGAAGTGTGACAATGTTTTATTTCAGACCTTCATTCCATGTAAACAATGAGGGAGAAGGAGAGAGGAAAGAAGACAAATGCTGGCTGACGGACAGTTTCTTTAACCTCAAGGTCTCTGACTGAGAGGGAAAATAATGATACTAAGTAATGGAAAACTGTCACTGTTTATAGCAAGACCTGAAGATAGAGCGTTCTTGAAAACAGCTAAAATACCGGCAAGGTTTTCACCCATTTAATACAACAATCCCCATTAACAAATGATGCATTCTTTCTTTCTTTTTTTTCCCCATTGTGCAGAAGTGATGGCGTGTAATTGATTTGTTTTCGCTGCATTAGTGGTTATTCTACAGGTATGGTTCGCTAATGAATGAACATTTTCTGGATGCATAATAGTTTAAAAAGGTGGAGGGAAAAAGACATCTGCAAGCCGAGGACAAAATAAAAAGATGCAACATCCTAAAAAAAAAATAATTGTTCTCAGAGGGCCGTAAGTTGAGAATGGTTGAGATTTCCTCTTATTGCTTCCTGATTAACAACAGCAGATGTTGGAGGGGAGCCAGGCAGCGCACTGATGTGCAACCAAGACATGGCTAATCATACTTGGCCTTTGCCTTCAAAACGATTGCTACTGAGTGATGGCTGCTGGGCACAATACGGTGTTCCAGTAGGTATTTGGGCCACACAGAAAAACACAAGCATTCGTTTGAGAGATTTCCAGTATCGACGCATACTCCGCATGAATGTCTGACCAGCTCAGGGTCGAATAATCAAAACTAGTTGGTCTTTCTCCTTGACACTGATGGTAATGCATTTCTCTGTTAAGGTTTGCTGCCATAAACTGATACAACACCTGATCTAGGTGCAGCCAATAAAAGCCTATTTCTTCTCTCTATGGTTGTCATTCTGTGGATTTAAATGTAATGTAATAGAAGATTAAAGCTCAGCTCACTCAACCTTAAGAACAGTCATCACGCATCATCACTTATGATGCGTGAGCAAAATTTCTGACGTTTTTTGTTCATTTAACAGACTACGACGTAGCGGAGAGAAAAACGCTAATAACTACAACCCCACACTTGCCACAAGCCTTCCCACGGCCTTCAGTACTAAATATTGAGAAAAGAGAGCATAAAGTTGTGTTTTTTTTTTACATTCCCAGTCAGTATTTTGGCAAACTGAGACATCAGAGATGCAGAAAGCTCATAACCGGATAAACGATAAATTATCTCCTGCCTGCAAAGATAGAAACATTGCATAAATGAGAGCTTTGCAACAAAGATTGGAGCTTAATTACAAAAAAAACTGACAAAGTTCCAGTGGATTAAGATCCAAAACTAATGATAGGCAAAGACCAAAGCACTGTTTATAAATCAAAACTACCTTTCCCTGCATCTCTCTCTCTCTCTCTCTCTTTCTCTCTCGCTCTCTCTCTCTCACACACATAAATGGAGATACATTTAATCAGATAAACAGCTCAAATCACCGTGCCCATTTCTGCCTACCGATATAGGGCACTATTTAACATAACAGCAATTTAATTTGAGCTATTCTGATAAGCCTCTCGGAGACAGAAAGAGAGAAACTGTAGACGGAAGAGAATGAACTGACATTTATTCAGAGCAAATAGTGGATCAAAATAATGTTGATTGATTCCTTTCCTTTCTGGAAAGCAGTGTTAGCACAGGCAGACTTTGTCTACTTTTCTCACTGCTGGGGGGGGGGGGGGGGGGAACTCAGTAGGAGGTCAGAAATGTCAGGTAAATCCCAGTATGTTTACAGTTTTACAATCTTAGAAACAACTTTACTGGTTTAGGCTCATAAATCCAACAAATCTGATGATATGGAAGCTTAATCCAGACAGATCATATTTATTTGAACACCTTTTGACATTAATTAAGTCTAAACTTTTCCTGCTTCAGCTCAATTGGGATTACCAGAGTTATGTCTATTTCCTGAATGCCAGCGTAATGTGAGTTTATATATCTCTTTACAAGTTTACATACATTCCCAGACTGTTACCTTCTAGATTGCCTTGGTTGAACAGGTTTTTTGCATCCTCCCAACACATGCAAACAATAGTGTGCTGCCATTTTGGCCTATTCCAAACAGTAACTTCACATAATGCGCAAAGCTTTTAAACTCCGCCCACACACTGTCTATGAGGCTACAATGAGAGCGTTATCACCATTAAACCTTTTTGTGACTAGTTTATGCATCACTTCATTGTCTGTTTAAAAGACTCAGTGGTACACAAGCTTTAGGTTCCTGACTGATGTTTTTGGATGTTGCTTCACTGTTTCCACATTATGCTGTCTGCTCATTTTGTCTATTTTGTGAAGTGCACCAGTCCCTCCTGCAGCACAACACCCAGACAGCATGATGCGGCCACCCCTGTAGGCCTGTTCTACAACTGGGAGGGTTTCCAAACTTCCCCTAATTGCTGCAGATTTAACAATAGTCATTACTGACAAACATGCAAATTTTGATTTCATCAGACCACAGGACATTTCGCCAGAAATGAAGGTCTTTGGTTTTTATTTTGACTTTGAAGTACTGGCTTCTTCCACAATCAGCGGCCTTTAAGTCCAAATTGGTACAGGGCTCCTATCCTAAGAGGTAATCACCACCAGCTTCAGGTAGCAACTTCAAAAGGTTTGCTGCTTTTTTTCTAGGATTGACTTGAACATTACACACCAATCCACGTCCATCTATGAGACAGAACCTGTCTCCTTCTACAATATGTAAACAGTTTTTATAGCTGTTTGAACAGATGAAAGCAACACCTTCAGGCAACTGGAAGTTATACCCAGGGATGAACCTGATTTATGGAGGTCCTTAAGTCTCTTCCTGATATCTTGGCTGATACCCTTTATGTTCCACAAGGAAACTATGTTTAAAGTACTGCCTTAGAATACATCCACAGGTGTACCACCATTGAGCTCCACGGTTGACGGTTAACTGGTTCGAAGATTACAAAACCATGACATCATCCTCATCTGGGCTTCCCCGTACTGTTCAAAGGCATCTATACGTGTGCAAACCTTTCATTTGTGGAAATGCTTTTACTGTTTTAGCAACCAGAGAAATGCTTTAGTAATCTAAATTAAACCAAAAGAGTTTAGTCTGATTTAATCTCAGAGAGAGAGAAACAAAAAGGTATTTACAGATATTTAGGACGTTTGAAAACATCCGGTTTCCAGTGTATGTTCAGCATCACTGAAACTAAAAGAAAATCCTGATGTGATAGACACATGGATGCTGTTTAGTCACATGAGATTCTGTAGAGCCAGTTCTTCTCCTGATTAATGTATCAAGCAAGCCCAACAGGTCATGCAATTTTCCTTTTAATCTGCACATTTTACCCGCGGCCATTTCATGCATTCGTTCCATCTTTCCAGTGGAGCTGCCCATTATTGGAGGAGTACAGCACCCGTTGCTACCTGACACTGAAATTGCCCACATTTTCAGTACATACTGCTAATATACCTCACTGTAAGTGTTTATTATTGTTTCCCCATTGATATAACCCGCACAATTAACCGCTTTACATTTCCCTGCCGCTGAGGCACCGCATAAAAGCGTCAAAGTGGCCAAACACATCCTGGCCTTTTCACAATAACACAGGTTATCTATCTCTAGCTGCCGCTGAAATTCTATTATGGTCTTTTTTTATGAGCTCAGGCCAGTGAGGAGCTGCGAGGGAATTGGAGCCAATTGTTTATGTCCAGCTCCTCCTCAAGGTCACACACTGCACTGGCTGCGTCTAGCTGTCAGTAAAAGCAACTGCATTAAGGGAATTAGTTGAAATTAATGCATTTATTTTTCTCTGATTGCCACTGCTGGCAAAACAAAGGTAACTCAACGACTGTTTTTTTTTCTTTTCTTTTTTTTGTTGCTCAGAATAGTAACTTATTACCCAATCCTGTTTGTAGTCTGCTGCTACAGGATTGGTCTGCACAGTGGTGCAGATGTTATCATTACAGCTAGGAGGTTTTGGGTTTGAATCCCAAACTGGGGGCTCTTTTATGTGGAATTTGTATGTTTTTCCAGTGCATGGCTTGACGCCCTGCAGATACTCCAGCTTCCTGCTGGATAAAGGTAAAAACCTTATCACCACCATAGGACTAAGCAGATATAAGTGATGGTGAACTGGCCAGATGTCAATGCACAGTCATAGGTGAGAGAGTGCGCCTCATCTGTTTTATGCAGATGATATGGTTCTGTTTGTGTCAAATAGCCATGAGCCTCAGTTGAATCTGTGTGGCCACCAAGTGTGAAGAGGTTATATATAAAGTCAGCTCCTCTAAGCCTGAGGCCATGGTTCTCCACTGGAAAGCAGTGGAGCAAAAAGGATAGAATGAAATCTACACATCAGGGATGAGTGTGTACCATTTCATACTTTTGTAATTTTCCATTAGATTTTTTTTCTCAATTTATGAAATAGAATTGAATCTGCCATGCTATGTTGTTTGTACGCCCAGCTAAATGTTTCACACTCTCTTTGACAGTTAATGATTGTGAATATATAAGAAAATTGTAAAAAAAAAAAAAAGAATTGCACAGTAACACTAATGTAGCACCCCTTAGGCCCAGTTTATACAGTTTATCAGCAAAAATGTCAATTTTGGAGTGAGTTACACTTTAAGGATGATTCCATAATCCTTGCACATGTAAATTGGCTTATAACTGAGTTTTTAGTAACTTTATGATAATTTATCTCCTTGTTTTTTTTTTAATAAAAATACCAAACTGTCAAGAGAAACAAACCGATACGCAATAATAAGGTACATGGGTTGTTGAGTGGTCTGAAATGGAAGATGGAAAGAACAAAATGGGGTATGACTTGTCAAATGTTAAAACTGATCTGAAGCCATCAGGATTTAATTTGCAGTGATGAGGGCATTGCTATGGTTACGTGTGATACCGAAAGAGCAGGGGCGAAAGACAATTCTCTGTCAAAGCTACATTCCAACACTTTTTATGTCACTATTTTTATGATCTGGATTTTGAGCACAAGACTTCTCTATCCACACAGGATCTGTGATATGCGTTTCCTCCATAGGGTGTCTAGCTCTACCTTGCAGATAAACTCAGGTCTGCTGACTCCCGACGGACATCTCCGTGTAGAGCTGCTGCTCTTCAGCGTGAAAAGAAATCAGCTGGGGTTGTTTGGGCATCTGATTCCGAGCCCTTCATTTCCACCCATCTTTGAAGGTTTTCTGAACGGGTCCCACCGGGGAGAGACCCTGGCACAGACCCTTGAACTCACTAGAAGGACTATAAATCCCATCTGACCCGAGAGCCCTCTGTAATCCCCCAGGAGGACTCGGACAGGGGATGATGGGAGGGGGGGGGATCTCTGAGTTTTCTCTCCAGGACTTGTTATCTCTGTGACACGACTTTCAGTAAGTGAAAGAAAATAGATAGATGGTGTCCCTTATTCCTTTCTTCTTTTTTCTTTACTTCCTAACTGAGGAGGTTTCTATACTGTAACTTTGGCATCAATAACGGAAGATATATGCGCCGCAGCATTTGTAGCACAAACTCAAATAGCGAAACACCTGAAAACCACAGAGCAACACACAGTGGCTTCAATCTTCCATCTTTTATTCCTCAACCCTCTCCATTCCTGATGTTACAGGACAGAAGAAGCGAAAACTCTCCCCTCCCGCTCGGTTAACTACATCCACATTCCAGCCGCGGTGTAAACAGCGTCTCATTAGGCTGCTAACGTGAAAAACCAGCTGCACAGGGCGGCCTGATGACCTTGATCAATAACCACGGAAATTACTCCATCTTTTGGCTTACGGATGAGACGCTGAATCTCAGACGCGCACACACACACACACACACACAAAAACACACACACACACACACGTCTGTGTAACACACTGTGTGTAAGTGGGCGAATAAGTCAACAGCTGGTGGAGACAAAATGGCCAAAATTCAGAAAGTTTAACGTTGGCTCACTCATTTTACACTGATGGTGGTGGTGGGGGGGGGGTTTAAAGAAATCAATCTTCCCCCTGAAGGCGTGAGCTGTCCGAATTTGCCTTGCACTGCCGAGGTGTAAACAGAGAATTACATGAAAGCTATCAGTGGATGGAGGCTGAAGAAACATGACAGAATGGAAGGTACTGTAACAAAGGGACCTGCTGTAAGGGAATATTTCACTAAAAACAACAAAACGAGCTGTTCGAAGAAATCATCAAATTAGAGATAAATGCGCTAAAACAGAGACAGGCGTGTTCTTCGGAATTTGCTCCTGACTGTACTCGGAGTGTTTGTTCCGCCCAAAATAAAATAAAATGAAATATCTCCTCTTGACTGCTGAGCTGGAAGATACCCTCTTATTCTCTCCACTTCTCCACTTTTATTATTTTCAATCCCTCCCGTCTCTCTGAAAGTAGATGCTGTGAAAAATAACAAATAGGAATGTATTATTCAGGAGGAGCCAGATGCATAAATACATTAAAAGTCTCAAAATGCAACTCCTTGTTTGGGATTAAGCAGGTGTGTGTGTGTGTGTGTGTGTGTGTGTGTGTGTGTGTGTGTGTGTGTGTGTGTGTGTGTGTTTTCCCTTAAAGCTTTTAGGAGAGGTGACTGACAGAGAGATGAACAGGAAGACAGGATTTGTCTTCTGAGTATCAGCGGCTGCAGACAAGTGGAACAGCAAGTAAAGATGGATCGAGGATCCCAGCAAAGCCCATTATCATCTCTTTATGTGTGTGTGAGTGTGAGTGTGCTGATAACAAGAATGTATATTTTTCAATCTGTTTGCAAAAATGCCTGCAGTATGTGTATATTTCTCTAAATGTGCCTGTGTGTATGCGTGTCCATGCACCAGGGTGTACATACACCATCGGCGCACGCACAAACACACACACACATATACACACACACACACACACACACAAAACACGGACGCACGCACAGTGGGTCCGTCAGGTTCTGCATGTTATGGTTATGAATACCA
Organism: Fundulus heteroclitus; assembly: GCF_011125445.2. NCBI lineage: Eukaryota > Metazoa > Chordata > Actinopteri > Cyprinodontiformes > Fundulidae > Fundulus > Fundulus heteroclitus. The sequence continues at coordinate 8,882,040 of NC_046361.1, forward strand.
AGCTAGAGTCAATGCCCCCAGGGAAATGAAAGCACGAAAGCTCAGTTATTTACTATGACCTCTCGCTCCGTGTGTCTGTTCGTGTGCGCGCGTGTGTGTGTATGTGTGTGTGTGTGAATGTGTGTTTGTATGAATAAATGTGCTCGGCAATCACCCCGCAGAAATTTGATTACTTTCTACATTTGTGTGGATGTGTGCTCGCCTGCTACTACAGATGAGAGTAGCTGCGAGAAACAGATTTTGTCCTAAAGTCTTAAAGTGGCAAATGAAAAACAAGAAAAGAGTGAAAGTGAAGACGGGTAAAAAGGAATAGTAGTAGAGGTAGTAGTAGGAGGAGGAGGAGGAGGAGGAGGAGGAGGGCAGATACTTATGGTGCTTTGCTCAAGCATTCATCCGCTGGGAACTTTTTCACATCTTGTCAGGTTAAAACCACAGGCTTCTCTGTTTTAATGGGAGTTTATGTGATAGACCACCACCAAAATGGTGCGTCACTGTGAAGGGAAGTGTGGTTTCCATGTGTATTCAGCCCCCTTTACACTGATACTCCTAAATAAAGTCCAACACAACCAACTGCGTTGTTCCCCCACAAGGGGAGAAAATAGGAGAAGGAAGATGCTCTGGTCAGATGAGACCAAAATTTAACCTTAGACTTCCCATCTCATCCCAAGAATCATTTTGAAAATCGTTTGCAGATGTTCTTCTGTCAAAATGACTGAGGTTGAGCTAATTAGCAAAAAAAAGAAAAGAAAACAGATGCGCAAATATCTGTGTCTCTGCGTGTGCAGGGCCGGCCGAGATAACGCCTACCTCAAAATAACTTCTGCCGTAGCTGCCGGAGACAGAGGTGGTTCTGGAAAGCACTGACTCTGGGATTCAGGGGTCTGAATTTTAATGTGCGGCTACACTTGTCATATTTTTCTTCGTAAAAAAAAAAGTTTGAAAACCGTACATTCGTTTGCTTCCTTTCCCCACATTACAATTCTGCGACACTTTGTGTTGCTATACCGCAAGAAATCCCCCCCCAAAAACACATGGAGGTGTGTGTCTGTAACAAACATGACGAAATGTGAAAACATTAAAGAGCGACGCATGCATAACAAACGGAATCGAACGTGAGCAAGAGGGAGTAAGATAGAAACATGAAATTAAATGAAACGAGAGATGTCAGACGTTCCAGGGAGATGTCTAAAAACATGAAAGAAGAGGAAAAACAAGCCCCAGAAAGGTGGGCAGGAGGAGCAAAAAGAAAAAAAAAAACAGAAAAGAAAAGAAACGCAGCATCTGAAGGCAGCGATGACCTCTGCCTGCTTTTCCTCTCTGGCAAAGTAAAGAAGTTCTTCTGAAGAGTATGAAGCTATCACCGCCGGTCTGTTGTCACGGGTGTCAACCTAACTTGTCACCATCGTAACAAAGGATAATGTCAGAGCACGATATGCGGAGGAAAAGAAGGAATGAAGCAGGCTGGCTTTGATCGCCTCTCCGGCTCCGGTGTTGTGAAACCTCTGGTCCCAGGCAGCTTTGAGCCCTACGGGGGGATAAGTCAGGGCTTTACCCGGCCCAGCCTGAGCACCTTAACAAGACAAAAGACAAAAAGCACAGGTGGGAGGAACAGGCCGAGGCCACGTCTTATTTTAGTTCTTCTCTAAAAAAATACCCCAAAAACGTAACACGCAAAGACAATGTTAGCTTAATGAGGCCAATTTACCTAAAATGCTCTGCTTTTGAACATAACTTCACATTTGTAAAAGATTAAAAAGCACAGGATACGCAGGTTTTACAGTCTAGCTGTAGCTGATGACCAAAACTATTTCGGCACAAACATGCAGATGACATCTTAACTTGCATGAACTTCCCTTCCCTAAGAGGAGCTACGTTATGTGACCTAAATTGACAGTTTTCTTTAGAAAATTGTCCTCCTTCAGCTGATCATCAGCTGGAAGCTATGTTTACAGCATAAGGGTCTCTGAGAATCACCTTGTTGGTGCGAAAATACTATTGCTTGCCAATCACATGATTTCTGCAGTATCTTTTCCAGATCCAACAAACGAAATCAAAACAAATTGTATGTTTATCAGAAAATGTTGTTAGCAAAGTATCCAAAGACTTCATTTAAAACATTGTCACTGGCTTATCTCTTGACTTCAGGAGTCAAGAGATAAGATGTGAAGTCTTGACTTCACATCTAAAACAATGATTAGAACAATAATCAATAGAAACAGAGAGTGATATAAAATCTAAGGAAAGTCATATGGGGCCAAATTGAAGTTTAAATGATATTTGAGCATTTTTATGATTATTTGTCTCTAGAAAGAAAAATACTTTCAAAGCCCTTCCGAAAAATACTGATCAAGACGACTTTAGAGAATTACCAGAGTCCAGCTCCTTGGAAGCAAAGTGTAAATAAATGAGGGCTGATGCAAGACATCACTGATCACAGGCCTATACCAAAACACAAGCTTTAAGAACACCTAGCTGTTTGAATGGATGATTTGGAGTAGGGCTGAACAATTAATCGCATTTTCAATATAATCGTGATTTAAAATAACGCAATTTCCAAATCGCTGAGGTCAGCAATTTTTGGCTATGTAACAATTAGGGAATTAGACACGTCCATTAGGTGTCAGTAAAATATTTAAAGTGGGTTTGCCTCCACATGGAAGGGAAGACAGTTGCAGCAGTGAGATAATCTAATTTCATTACTTGTTTTAGAGTTTGTATAATCATACAAAGCATTAAGTTCTGGTCAATCAGTTTTATACATAGACTTGCTTGTTGGTTGGACTTTGCACTTTATCTTCAACAAGGATTGATGTCTAATTAAATTAAAAGCTGTTCTCTTGAATAATATTCTGATCAATAGAAACATTAAAAGTTCATATATAAAATAGTCCTTGTTTATAAACATCTTTATTTAGAGGCCATTTTTGTTGCTTGTGGTTAATGCGGAGAAAAGTCAAAATTGCAAATTTGGTTGAAATATATTGTAGGCAGAACGCAATCATTTCTGCTCAGAGTTTAGATGCTCTGGGTCTTTTAGCAACTAATCCACATGGCGAGGAAACAAATTGATTAGTTGTTTGTATATATTTTAAAACACATGATAAATTAAACTGGGAAAAAAAAAATCGCATTAAATCACAATATTAAGAAAAAAAATCGCAATTAGATTATTTTACAAAATCGTTCAGCCCTAATTTGGAGTCGCTAACCGCTTCCACTTTTAACTCAGAGCCAAATCAAAGAAGACATCCTGATTGGCCACATTGCAAAAAAAGAAAAAAAAATAGAACAAAACAAATAACCTAAAGTGGAAGACACCATTACACATCTGGTAGAAGTCTCATCAAGGTCCAACATTTGACTGGATATCATAATTGGTGTTTTCAATTAGAAAAGGTTCATGGAAAACCAATTTGTTATTTCCAACGCTGTACAATGATGACGATGAGTCATGACACCCCGTTAGACCCGTCCTCATTTCATACCAAAATCTCAGCAAACCGCACATATTCGATAAGTAGCCAGGCGCGGTTCTACTCCTCCTGGCATTTGGGCCTGACTGCCTGCGATGTGTCAGAGCCTTTTGGAGTGCTGATACCTTTTCTCCTCTTACTGTGAGGACACACAGAGAGGGTGTCTAAGCACTGGAGATAAAACCTTTCTAAAGCGCAGGGAAAGAGTGGACGGACAGTCGAGGAGCTCTCAAGAACCCATATGTGCAGCTGCAGACTCACAAAATCAATCCCTATTGATCACTCTTTCAAACCCCAGTCGGCTCACACACACACACACACACACACACACACACACACACACACACACACACACACACACACACGCACTGCTTTTTTTATATTACTTGTTGCACTCTGTCTTGAGGAGAAAGAAGAAAGCAGTGCAGAAGAATGAAAAACTTGGTGTTCCACAAGAATGGCCGCACAAGATGAGTTCTGCAGCACTTGGGGGGGGGCTCTCTCTGGGAAGGCGAGTGTATAACTCTGCTCCAAGTTCAATATTAGGAGAGCCAACACGATGCACATTCCCCAGCTGATTTTAGGCTGTGCATGTCCAAACACTCCCTAACACCCGTGCACACACAGTTGTCCAAATGTTTTCTGTCTCCCTGCAGCACATAATGCTTCCGCCTTATTTGAGGTTTTCCTTTTTGTAGGTGATACCCCCCCCCCCCCCCCAACCACCCCCACCCCCCTTTCTGGCATTACGTGGTTATCAAGCAGTCCTGCTGGGCCAATTAAAACGCAGCTTCTCCTTTTAATTCTGATAATATCTTAGACCATTATGAGCTCACCGCCTGCCTGCTTGACCGCTGGAAACTCATCCCCCCCCCACAGATCCCAAATCATTCATCTAGAGAAAAAAGAGAAAGATAATGAAGAAGCTGGACTGCAGCTATTTAGAGCCATTAAGTGGAAGGTTATGAATATTAGAGCGGCGCTCCGAGAGACAGTGCCAAGGCCCCAACAACATGTGAGTCATTTTGCCCTGTCCTCAGGTGGGAGCTTACACTATTACCTTAAATGTCCTATTAGCGGCTCCGGCTTTAAGAGCAGGTGCTAAAAGGGGGATTATTTTATTACGAAGCTAAACGGTGCAGAAACCGGCAGTCTGGGGGGTGGGAATATGGTGCAGGTGTCAAAGACCGGCTTGTAAACAATTTGCCTAAAACCAGCTCTGTCCAAAACGTGATGGCTATTTTTTTTACGTTTTCCTCCTCCTTCCTCTCTTGTCAAATAAGTCTAATCACAGGCAGTTTGTTTAAATCCTCTGTTTATTACCTGGAAAATAATTCTCTCCTCTTGGTGAGCGAAATGGTCCAATCACAGCAGATCATTTTTACTGCTTCCCTAGACTACACACTCATTTTGGTTTACAGCTGAGTCGCATCATCCCCTTTAAAATAAATGGCTTTAAGCAATCGACTAAAGAGAGAAATCGCCGTAATGTTTGAAATTAAATGTTCTCCCATCTTTGTTTAGTCGTGGATTTTAGCTGCTTAACAGACCTGGGTTTTTTTTCCCCAGTGTCCGTCCGAGGATAAAAGCAGGTCTGTTTTGGCGACTGACCCAGATTTTTAACACTTCTGGGTTAAAAAAGGGCCCAGTTTTTTTTTTTTTTTTTGTTTGTTTTGCTAATCCAGTTCTGGGTCAGGTATAGACGGAACGAGACCCGGATCAGACCAAAGTGAGCTTTTATTACAGAAGCTATGCTCTTGTTATAAGCGGGTGGGTCATTGGATGGGTGGGTGGATGGGAAGGTAGGTTTTAGAACTGGAGGAGTGGTCCGTGCAGCTTCTAAGGAGTTGCTGACAGAGATTAATAAAGTTTGAACTTGAACCAGTTAACTACAGCTTATTGTATTCAATATAAACAGATGAAATCCTTGATCTTCTTAATATTAAATGCTCCACTGTTATGTGTTGTAGATCTTCTTGCCTTTCCACCCTTATTAATTAAACATGGATAGAGGGATAGGGCTGAACGATTTTGGAAAATAATGTAACTGCGATTTTTTATCTTAATATTGCGATTTAATGCGATTTTTTTCTCCCAGTTAAATTTCTCATGTCTTTTTAAACATATACAAACCAATCTGTTTCATAATAAATCAGATTTACTTAAAGCACAGATTACAACAATTAACATCTTTTCATGTTTCACGAAACATGATATAAAAACATATGGACTCCACTCCTTAAACACTGTCAGATTTTAACAGGACAGTCTATAAATTAATAAATAAAATATGATACGAAATGAATGACTGATCTCCAGTCAGTGGCATCAAACTAAAGTGCAGGATAGTATAGCGAACAAATGTCTTCTTGTTGACATTTTTATAGGTAAATCAAGCTCTCAAATAAACAGAAAATAAATGAGTGTATGACCTTTTTAAATCCTAAGAAAAGTTATATATTCACTCAGTAAGAGCAGCAAACAACCATTGTAAAGTGCAAAAAACGTATGGCACTGTCAGCCACAAAGATTTGTCTCTGTATTTTTTTAGAAGCTCACAGATTTTTTTTTTGCCAGGAAAATCAGCATGTCAACTTTTGCTGGTTTCAAAGAGGAGCGAGTGCAAGTCACTATATTCTCTCCAGCACTAAAAAAGACGCTCTGAAGGAGCACTTGTGGCAGGGACACAAAGATACTTGCGGGCCATATTGCACAGTTGTGGAAAGTTAATCCTGTGCATCTTCCACCATGCGGCCTTGTGGTGTTTTTTCAAGTGTTGATAAAGGTTCGTCGTGTTACCTTGTAAGGTAGCAACAACAAGGTAGCGAGGCATGTCCGGCACAACACCTGACTTTGCGCAGCGTCTTCTTTTTTAAACCCAAAATAATTCCACACAAGTGACGTAGCGCTCCTCTTTGGTAACAGACCTTCAGTCGTGTCGGTTTTTGTCCAGCCTGAGGCCATTGTTCGGCAGGTAAGTCGCAGACGATATCGACTTTCCCTCCGTGTTACTTTGCTAGCGAGTCACCCCCGATCACGGGACCCGTCCAATCGCGTCCATTGCGGTTAGAAAATCGCGTTTTATCCTATCGCGATATTATTGCAAATGCAATTAATCGTTCAGCCCTAATAGAAGAGGGATAGCTAATTCAGGTGTACAAGAATCAAAGATATCCCAGGAGGCTTTTTTTTTTTTAGCCCATTTCAAACTTTTCCTCCCATACCCAAACATTTCTGAAACCCATCGTTTGTCCTGGATTGAGGAAGTCATTTTTTTAAGTGGTAATATAGTAACATCATTAATGTAACTCAGTGTTATGCTCTGTATGATTTATTTACATAAACCTTTTGGAGACGTGACCGTGCTCACCCGGCTACTTTAAAGCTTTAATTCATGTTGGGGGAGTTGCAGAGTGATTTCTTCTTGTTTGCTTGGCAATAACCAAGAGCTTCGACACTTTTATCTCTAAAGGTAACAATCGGCGAGTAAAACCTGCTTTGCGGCTGTACTCCTGAATGCTGTATAAGGAATCCAGGGCTAATCTGAATTAGACATGACGCCTTCTTAAGAGTCGCAGCGAAATCACTCACCCCAATTTAAACCCTCCATTTAAATGGAAGGAGTTGAACAAGACTTTGCACAATAGCACCAGTCCCACCACCCACACATTCCTTTTCCCCCCATATTTCCCTTTCTTTTCTTGCATAAGCCTTTTCAATCTCAGTCAGTTCTTATGCGCTGGTTGAATTTATTGTAGGCAAAGAGAGAATAATAACCTGTCAATTTGGTTCCAACGATTTCAATCTCTTCCTTTTGTCGCAGACAAAGATCCAATTAGACATGTGTGTGTAAAGCCCTGCAGACGTACAGACCTTTACCCTACTCTGCTGTTTGTGCACAGAGTGTAAATCCAAATATCCTTGACTTCAGCCCAAAGAAAACAGGTACATAATATAAAGGCCAGTGAATGTTAAATTACAGCGCGCAGCTTGGCTGAACCTTTCCTCCTGCTTTAGAAGTGCATCCACCGAGTCTCTGGTTGGCCGCACTTCCAAAAACTGTCAATAGACATATGTGAAAGCTGTTACAACAAATGCAAAGCAAAGTGAATCAAGCTCACAGCTGCCTAACTAGTTTCCAAGCATCTGATAATGACTGTTGGACCGAATGTGCCAATGAAGCACCAGTAAGAAAATGATAGCAGGACAGAAAATATTTTTTTCTGCGCTGGAATGATATCAGGTAGTAACCTATAGCTTTATTTTAAGTAGAAATGCACCAGTTAATAGACCAGTCCATTTTATATACGATTGCCTCAGATGAGTTTTCAGCAGGTCAAACAATGAAAATATTATTTTCTATATGCATTAAATGCATTAAATCCAGGCACACACACCATATCAAGTATAATATCTACAAAAATATCTACACTTAAAAAAAACTATGGATACACTGATATGAAAACCACGGCCGATATCAAGACATTAATGTGGCTGTTATGGCAGGTTACGATATTTACTGGTATGATATATATTTCCCTACCATTTAAAAGCCGTGGGGGAAAAAAATTACCGCACAGCTGATTGAATCTTGCCATTCAATCATTTGCTGTTGGATTCGATATTACTACTTTTTTTTAAAAGAAGCACAGTTTATGTCTAATGTGTTTTGTTTAAAAAAAACCTTCTAAATCGATCAAAATTGCAACTGGTAGATCGATCATTAAAGGAAACCAAAAATCTGAAAAAAATCTGCCAAGAAAAGTCCGATTGTTGCATTTCTCATTTTTAATCCCCAGGAGAATTCATAACAGAAAACCTCAGCGATACATACAGCAGGTCTTCTCAGTATGCGGACCCATGGCTTGATAATGTGAGGGGTATTTGGACGTCTCAGAAGATAACAACTGTTCTCTCCCATGTAGCAATTTTTAAAAGTATGGCTATATTTGTGTTAGTTTCTGTGCCATTACGGGAAGCTTGTGCATGGATAAGAGCTGACCAGGTGATGGGTGGGTGGTAAACTTGTTTGGCTGACCAACATTCCCATGTGATTGGATCGATCCTGCCCCTTTAAACATTCGTGAGGTGCTATTTTGCTTTGACGCTGAAGCAGGAGACCAGAAAGAACACTGCACGTCCACAGTTTAAACAAAATAAAAACAAAAAGGAACTTACAATATGATGATTCCTTGGACATAAACACCTGCCTTTTCATGTCTCGTTCACACGTTTTATTGGGTAATGGTTCTGTGGTGTGTATGTGTAGAGATTCTTAGAAGCAATGAGATAGAAGTCCATTTTACACATGCAAACCACCAGGTTCTGCGCTAGAAACATCAAAACAAGAGACGGTTTTATGAGATTCTTCCATTTCTGTCTGATTTTGGCCTGATTCCATTAAACCTCAAATTGAAGGTGAAGAAGTTTCTCAACTGAGAGAAAAAGGTTAGCAAATATGAAGAAGCTACAATCGTATCGGGAGAGTTCTAACCCACCGCTTGTTCACCCATGCCCGGAATCGTTTTTATTTTAATATAATGTTCACGCTGACGATAAGTGTGACACTAATTTTTGAGTAGTATAGCCAGAAGCTCAGACTTTAAGAATTTTTTTAAAATAATTTAAATTTAGCCTGTAGCTGCAGTATCAGACATTAGAAACCTTTTGAATAAAAGAGGGAAAAAAGGCACTTTGTATACCATCAGAGAAAATTAAGTGTCTAGATATTAAAAACAACGCAAAAAGCTTCAAAGTTGTAAAAATGAAAAACGAAAGTATCCTGTAATGTGCAAATTGTGTTTTGCACTCACACATTTTTTTTGGATGGATGCTGTTATTGCTGCGAATGTCAAAAGTTTCTAGTGCTCCGATGCTGAAACTTTCTCTCGCTCTAACACTTTGGCACCCAGCTGTCTTTGGTGTGTCAGAACTGCTTCTGACGCGGCAGACTTCAGCTCCCTGCAAAGGGGGTTTCAGAGAGATTTAGGACATATTGCTGGGAAGCTTAGAACAGCCGATTCCTTTGAGCTTTGGGACACGTGCTGCGGGCTGCTGGACCGCTGAAAGGGTCGAGGAGTTTGCGTGAAACATTGTTTTATGACAATGTCTGAGTGGAAAAAAAATGTCTGTAATTTGCAGAAGTCCTCAGAAACATGGGCACACACACACACGCACTGCTTTTTGTACAAAAGCAAAAACCGGACCTACAGCAAGGGAGGACGATCTCCACTATGTTTGACTGCATGCAGGGGTTTCATTTCACTCCAGTAAGAACAAACAAACGGATGCACCGTGTCCTCGAGGAGCTCCACTTCAGTTTCCTCAGACCATAGGACATTAGATCCCAGAAAGGTGCGGGCTTACTGATAAAAGCTCTTGTAAACATCAGCTTTTCTGTATGTTTAGTGTACATTAAATCCGCAAGCCATCTCTCCAGCTTGTTCCAGGTCAATTATGAGGATCCTTAGATGTCTTTTGTGGTGTTTTTTTTTTTTTTCCTGTTTCCAGAGTTTTTTTTTTTTTTTTTTAACAACCATCACACACTGTTCATATCTGGCTTTTTTATCTGAGCTCCAAGCCTTTGGAATAATTATGTTTTTGGTAACAGCACTTCTGATGCTCTCAGATGCCTCTTATCTTTGCAACACCGATAGGGAAACAGAATGAAAAAAAAAAGAAAAAAATCTGCTGCCTTTATATTTTAGTAAAACCATTATTTATTCATTATTGAGATAATGGGAACACTGCAAATAAAGAGCAGGTGAGCCTTATCTGATTCTTATTTTCATGGACAAAATTAATTAAAATTGATCAAAAACATGCTAATAACTGAGCTCAGGGCACATTTTAGGTAGTATTTATCTGACTATAAGAACGGCTTTTGTTGTTTGTGCAGCTCACTACCTTCAAAGGATTTATAAAACAAAATATTACATTATGCAAAACCCATTCACATGGGGTTATTTTTAAATATATTGGAAACAGGGTACCAACTGGGGTTTTACAACATGCATAACATCGATTGTTGAAGAGGTAGTTTATTTTGACAGTCTAATTGAAAGATGACATTTCCCATTTTACCGTGAAGGAAGGTCAGCACGGATGTTAACCCAATTATTCCTTTTCCCTCCCATCATTATGCTATGGTTGAAAAGTTTTTGAATTGATTTCAATGACTATTGTAATGATTTCAGCAATCAGAACACGATTTGGGTTACTCCTCCTCTAAAAAAAAAAAAAAAACGCTTGATTTTTGCCCGGTTTAGTAAATTCATTAAAAGCTGATTTTGGTGCAGCAAAGTCTGCTGTTGAGTAAAAGCCACTGAATGGATATGGTCCAATGTACTATGAAATTGAGGAGAATGTAAAAAGTGGGGCTATTTAAAGATGAATCCTTTGTGCTTTTGCCAACGTCTTCCATTGTAAGATTTTAATTTGTCGAAAACTGTTTTGCCCTAATTAAAAATAAAAAGTCTCCATCTGCATCAAACACAGCTGCCGATTGGCCAATGTTTTTTTTTATCTTTTTGGATTTGTAGCCAGAAGCCGGCAAAAATAATTGTCCTGGGGCCACAAACGACCCTTGCCCTGCATTTTGGAGACCGCTACTTTAAACATGATGCAAAAAACAAATTTTAGAGAAAGTGTATTTATTGAAAAGCAACTAATAAAAAGTACTAACATGTATCTAACATATATCTAACATGAATCTAACGCTAATCTAAAATCTAATAACATTTTATTATTAGAAACAGCTACTTTTGACTCTGGGATACACAGATAATTTAATCTTGCTTGATTAATGTGTTATTTAAAAAGTAGTTATTATTAAAAATACTACAGCTAGTATGATGATTTTATTATTTTGTCCACTTTTTTCCCCACACCAGATGTTTACTTTTATTGAAAGTGATAATTACGGTGTTCCCAGTGGCCTCAAAACACCATAAACCATCATTAAAGCTCTTATTCTACCAGCTCTTCTCTCTGCTTCTCTGCTCCTCCTGAAATTTGTTCACCTCAATCACTCAGTTGTTCACTCAGCTGCTCTTCGATGCCCTTTTTTCCTCTTTTACAATTACTCCTACCCACTTCTGAGGATTTTGTTCTTCCCTTCTCCGCTGCACCTTGTGTGTCTGCTAGCCTCTCTGTATCTGTTCTATCTAGTTATTTCCCATCCGCCAGTTGTGGGCAGTCACCAAGATTGTTATTAGTGCCAGGTTCAAGCCTGCAGTGTAATCAAACCCCAGGAATTAGCGGCGGGGGCCACACTGACAGAAAGGCACAATGCTGACAAAACACTGTAGTTATTACTGAGGTTGCTGCAGTGCTTCGGCTTTGGCAGGAATCTGTTCCTCGGAGGCCTGGGGGTTTGATGGGCTTCGCTAAAGATAAGCAATGGACACCAACAAAAGGCTAGAAGGCTACGAGCGGGAGCAGTATGAGGAGCCCCATGCTTTTCCTGCGAGGGCGCAGGAGGTGCTTAAGCTTCAGGAGTGCAGCCATATTGCAAGGACATCGGAATGGGCATCATGGGGGCATTTATATTATTCTGTGATAAAGACGGAAATGCAAAGCTTGTTGCGTTAAGGCGAAGACCATAAATCCAATTACTTGACAATAACAACCGATTTGGGGTCGCTTCAGAGAATTTCAGCTTTCCGTTTGATGAAGCTTGCTTTTTAAAATGTAACCTCCAACCATTGAGCTCATTTAGCATACTTTAAGGTCCTTATCCATCTACAATTACGAGCTTTTACATTTAGTTCTCATTGCGGATTGCTTGAAATGGTTAGTATTAGATAGACACATACCTTATTAATCCCCAAGGTTGAAATGACCTCTCACTGCAGAGACTTTCTGTAATTTACCTTTTTTATATTAAACAAATTATGTGATCAAACCCTCTTCATAAGCATAACAAGGTTGTTCAAAAATAAATCAGCTGAGGACCTTTCTTGTGGAACCAGCTCCCTGTTTTTGTACATGATGCAGGCACCCTGTCTACTTGTAAGGCGAGACTTAAAATGTTCTTTTTGGTAAAGTGGCTAAAGGGTTTCTTGGGCTTTCTCTATAGTTGTGCTCCTATAGGCTTAACTGATAGACTTAACTGACTGACTACTTGTCCTGACTTTGAGACTTTTTCCTACTACTCTCCATTTACACATCACTTGCAATTAGTAATTACATAGTTATTCAGTTTTCTCTAGTTTCCCTTCTAAGTTATATAAAGTACGCCTGGTCTAGAGCTTTAGTATTTAACTGTGTATTTCCTGAACAATGTCATAGATGGAACTTGTTCTCTTGATATTGTGAAGTCTCTTTGTGATTATTAAAAAAAGATACTCCTGACCCAGCTACTGAATTCCAGAGTGTTTTTCTTGGAGGAACATATTGACAGAGCAAATGCTACCATTAACAAAGTGAGTCACTTGTTTCTATCTAATTGGCTTCCTAAGACAGTAACTAGCTGTCAAGAAACGATTGACAGAATTTATTTGGGTTAAATTAAATTTTCAGTGTAACTGGACTGTACTAATTGTTTTGAATTGCATTGGTTTGAGCTGAACTAAATTGAGGTTGCATTGGATATTTTTTGTCTTAAATATGTATTATTATTTGTTCTAAGCCTTGTGAATTCATACAGTTAGAATAAGCTGTATTTACCCAACGTTAATTTAAAATACACATTTTTGGATGTTAAAAATTTGGATGTTGCATCCATATTCAAATGTTGAACTTTAAAATTGTCAAGCTTTTACCCCCATTTTTTCTCCACAAATGTCAGGAGACTTCAAAATATGGGCTTCTTTGCACTAAAAGCACTAAAATATTTCAGATCAATTTCTATTTGAACATGATTTGAGAAAATGCATTTGAAAAAATGCATTTTCAGACAAAAAAGTAGACTCTTATTATTTGCTGAAAAATTGACATTTTTGGTGAAAATTTTAAAGTTTTGTTGTGTTTTATAACACAACGGCACATTTTCTCTGAAAACTATATGATTTTTAAACAGAGAGTGTTTGTACACATGTTGTTAATAGGCCACCTACTAGTGGCATGGCAGGGAAAATACACCGTCTTTAATGTTTCTAATAGTGTCTTGTAAACACAGAAATTGTAATTAAAACATTGTGTAGATGTGTTAACAGAAACAGAACAACAATATTTTTTTTAGTGGATCGTAGTCATGCAAACAGGACCTCGGTGAGTCTTTGGAGGACATGTTCATTATGTTTTGTAGAAGGCTGTTTAGATTGTACTTACTGCAGGGTCCCCTGCGCTGCACCTTGATCCTTCGCTGTGCATCGCACTGAGCCTTCTCCAGCTCACACTCGTTGAAGTAGGTGGAGGAGTCAGAGCCGCAAACAGGAGCCACCATGGACGGACATTTGAAATTCGAGCAATCACACTTGGCCTTGGCTGGGTCGTTGGGGTCCCGCACGCACACCGCCCCAAAGCCACACAGCATTCCTCTGCAGCCTGGACCACACAGGAAAAGAAAAGGGATGAACATTAGAAGGGTACTTTCCAATTAAACACCTTATTAGAAACAATGGCACCTAAAATAAGTTATTTTTCTTGTCTTATATTCTACTAGATGGCAATATGGAGATGAGGCAGAAATAAACATGGTAAAATCCTATATTTATATCCCTTTTTCCCCTTTTTCCCCTTATGTCACAGTAAAGCAACAACCCTCAGTGTGTTTTGCTATACTTGGATGTGCCAGACCAACACAAAGTGGTAATTATGAAGTAAAAGCATAAGGGTTAATAGTTTTCAAACTTTGGCCACAGATCAAAATCTGAAAGAGCGACATGCCTATGTATTTAACCCCCTTTACTCTGATGCTCCTGCATAAAGCACAGATCTCTACATACAAAACACTAGGACATATTTTTCTGTAAGGTCAGGGAAACTGGTCAGTGTTAGATAGAGTTGAAGACATCTAAATCCTAGAATACTAGACTGCAAAAGCCTTGGAACCGGGCAGAGGTTTACCTTTCAGCAAGACAACAACCTTGAACGTACAACCATAAGGTGGAATTGTTTGGATCAAAGGATCTTCACGTGTTAGATTAAAGTCTAGATCGAAATCCAATTACGACAGGATGGCATTGATTGTGAAGCGGCACTACATAAATAAACTGAACTGAATGGAGAACATGTGGCGAGACTTGAACATTGATGTTCCCAGATGCTCTCCATTCAACCTGACTGAACTTGAGTCGTTTTGGCAAAGAATGTACAACAATTTCAGTCTCCCTATGTGCAAAGGTGGTAGAAACATACCCCAGAAAACTTCCAGCTGAAATTGCAGATAAAAAAAGGTGACTCTACAAAGTACTGACCAAGAAGGGGCAAAATAGAAACGTACAACACACTTTTCAGATCATTCTTTTTCAGCTACCTGGCAATTATGTGCTAGTTCTTTTGGTCTGCCGTCTAAAATGCCACTAAAATACTTTGACCTTTATGATTGCAACGGGACAACCTGTGATAAACCTTTAAGGGATTTAAACCTTTTTGCAAAGCACTGTACTATAAAGCGCTTGTGGATGGTTCGTCTTCGACCTGTAGCGATATTCTAAATCGACAAAGACCCAGCAGCCAGGAAAACCCAGAGTGATGGTGACAGAGGGGCAAATTCAGGTTAGCCAAAACACTCCGCGGCCTCACAAGTCAGGCGGCAACAATTCTTCAGACTTTGATTCCAAAGCTCCCTCCAGAGACCTCGGCTTTGATCGAGTGTGAAACTGTAAACATTGTCAGAGGCAGCCGAACGCACAAGGCAAACAAGAAGCGGACTCCTGTGTGTGTGTGTGTGTGCTTATGTTGTGTGCACAAAATATCAACTTAGAGAGTAATTGACCCATACTGTGGCAGCTACAGCTGCTGTGGCTCTGTGCCCACTCAGAGGGCTGTTGGGCAGCCAGCCGGCGTGACGTCCTCGCCTTACCACTGGGGGTGTTAAAAGACATGGCGGAGCTCTCACAGGTAGCTGACCTGATTGGAAATCCATGGGCCAGAGCACATGGAAATAAGTCCACTCTCCCCACCCCAACAAAAACAACACCAGGACGCTGGATAGAGGCAAGAAGCCAGTGTCGTCTCTCTGGAGGAACACTTCACATGTAAAACCCACATGTGCAACCGGCCTGCACAGGTCAGGGCTAAAAAGAAGCCGCCCCATCCGCGCTCGGGTTCCAGGTGGAAAGCCATGCTCACACTGACGTCCGCACACTCAGCTCAAGACAATCGGCTCAGCATCCGTCCAAGGCATCTCATTCTTTCTTTCTCCACACGTCGAAGCACACCCTGTGAAAACGCGTGCGTCTTGGCGTGTGTGTGTGCATGAGTGTGTGTGTGTGTGTGTGTGTGTGTGTGTGCAGAGTGACAAGCGAGGAGGCTGTTTTTGACTTGCCCACTGTTCCCTGTTGGGGAGCTGCTGACAGCTACCTGAGCTCACTCTCTCTGGTACCATGGGAAAAAGAAGTGTCTATGTGTGCGGATGTGTGAAGCTACCCATGAATGCATTTGTATTCCTGACAGTGTGTGCGCGTGTGTGCGTGTGTGTGTGTGTGCGTAAGTGCCGCTTTCGCTCTCAAACACGTACATACACACAGGTACATGTGGCCAGGTGCTAGAAAGAAAGCCTTGTCATGACTGGTCTCCTGCTCTGCCATCACTTCACACCACGTGTTCTTGTACATGTGTGTGTGTGTGTGTGTGTGTGTGTGAGCCATATGAGGGAGAGTGACAAGAGGTGAAATCTAATCGAATTGTGTCACATGTGTACAAGAAAAACAGAAGGTGTCTGATAGAATGACAAGAAAAAAAAAACCCTACTGAGGTTGCAAGTTGTGGTAAAAAAAAAAAAAAAAGATTGAAAAAGGATCTAAATACGGTAGCTTTTTAAAAAATATATAATAAGTACCAAAGATGTATTCCTTGACAAAAAAACAACAGCAGCAACAATATCCTTGCTGATATTTCTCATGAGGAAAAAAAGAAATCCGAAACCAGCATGGTAAGAAGAACCCAGATTCCGTCTGAAATGTTTTCCACTAGCCTCAAGCTTAGCTGACAGACAAAAGACTGACACCAGAGTCGAAGAATCTGTCAAAGCGAAGGTATCGAGTGCAGACTGTGGACTGAGAGCACTAACTGCGTACCCTCACAGTGGAAAACTTTTTCCTGGGAAAACTCCTCCTGGCACACCGGAACAGATGCATACATTTGACACTTCCAATTTCTTTTGAACAAGAAGAAAACAACAACAGCAGCCCTGGCAGGTAATAGGAACAGCATTATCCCAGATGGAAGCTGAAAGCAAAACCATGGCTATAAAAGGTTTCTTTTTTTTTTTCTCTTCCTCACAATGAATTTCAGAAGTGCTGTCCACGACCTGGTTTGACTGACAGTGATCACTAGAATGCAAAAACACTAATGGGAAAGAAGAAGGCATATGTCATGGAGACATATGGAATATTACTTTATAGGAAAAACAAATAGGATACAATGTAGCCTTTTCTCCTCTGTTCTTCAATACCTACGACTCAACTGTTGGGTTTTGAACCTTTGATTCCTGTACAGACTGATGCACATGCACAACACTTAGGACCTTTTTTCTTCAAACACATACATTATTATATAATTATACATTAAAAAAAATATCCTATGCAGATATTGATATTGAGTATGAAAAAAAATATATAAAAATATATATCTATCTAGCTGGTGAGGCATATGTATCTGGTGAGTACATATGCCTCACCAGCAGATGGCAATGTCATCAATCCCAAATGGTACAGCAAAAATACTAAAGAAGAACATTTAGAGTATAGCTAGTGATTCTTTAACAATATCTGTAGCTTTTTTCCTTCACTTTTGTTGACATTGTGAACAATTTTATTCATTCAATTAGAAAAACAACATGAATAAATGGTGTGTTTAGTTTTCAAGTTTTGATTGGATGCAGGTATCGTGTACTGTTTACCCTGATCTACGTCGAGTTAGCCTATTTGATAGCGGGTTGGTTTATTTTTAGAGATTAAAATGCATTTTAGTAAGACTCAAAGCTATTATATTACATTTCCTTATTCATTTAAAATGTCTACGTTCCACTCATCTCTATAAATATATATCCAAGAAGATTCTTTTGAATTTTGCACTTTTTTTTAACACATTACAATGAAATGCCATTAAAAAATCTGAACAAAATTCCAAGATTTTCTCACACACATCCCTATAGGCCAGTTGGACTTTCATGGTCAGCGATGGCCACATAAGACACTGATGCTGTTTCCGGGTAAAAAGTTATCTTCAACCCACAATGAATCATAGAATGGCATTAGCAACTGATCTGTGAAATGGGAAAGCCTTTGTCGCCGAGCTGTGACGTAATCATTCTACAAATACATCCTTCGAAGGATGCAGCCACTGAATTATGATAGAGCCAGAAAGTGTGACCGAGAGGCTAAAATTTACTAAATTTGGTTGGGTGTTGTAATAATAGAAAAGATAGGATTATAAAAATTAGATTAAAAGCAGACCATTGTCAAGACAACATTTATCATTAAAACCCCAACAGCATTTTCCCTATATTGAGAACCCTTAATATATATATATTTTTTTAAATGTAAAGATTTCACTTTTTTATGCTAAAAAGCAAACAAAAGCATGAATGGGGCTAGCTAAATTCTAGCTAAATTCATACCACCTGCTTTCAGGGTCTTTTCTAGAGAAAATCAAGATCTGAAGCTTCCTAAGATATGTGTTTTTGTTTTAAAAAAGGGAATCTTGAATCTTGAACTACCAACACAATCATTAAAGCTGTTTCGTCTGTGAAACACCTAAAGAACTAATGCTAGCTTGTAGCTGATTAGATTTGCGGGAGCTGCTGATTGGGGATTCATTTGATCTATTATTAGTGACATATTAACATCATTATTTCATTTTTCTTACGTGTGAGCCTCTAAAGACATGTATGTGCTCCACTTTAACTCAATATGAGCTGAGCAGGAGAAAGACAAGTGTGGTGAAGCTAAATTTGCTTGAGCTGACGAAGACTCGTGTCAGTGCTGTTAGCGCCGTAAAGCTTTCCAACAAGAGCTGCTCTGTCTAATTATTCCTTTTTTATGACATCCATTGGGTTTAGTTGTAAAGATTACCTATCAGTGTGCGTTCTCTGACATTGTGTATTCATTAGTGCTGTTTCAAGACCAGTCCTCTTCCTATCGGCCAAGTGAAGTCCCTCCTGATTTAGAAATGAAGCACCTTGTCCTATGCTGAGCAGCACTCTGAGGGGGTAGGGTTGCTCATATATAAGGAATAGGGATGAGCTACAGGTAAGGGGCCGAGGGATTTGAGGCAAAGCTAATTAAAATATCACAGATTCAAGCAACTTAACCTGAAACCAAGATATCTGGAGGTGTATATTCCGATCCAAGCCATATGGAAGCACAAATTCATGCTTTGTATTAATTGCCACTAGTAGGACTTAATAATGATTTCTTAATACATACCAAATAAATAACGTGTTAAAATCTTTAATTTACTTCGTACCAGTCTGATTATTTAAGAGTGGTCAAAATCACAAATGCTATTCCATGATTCCAAAACTCTAAATCCTTAGCAATTGTTTTGTATTTTTTTTAGAAGAAATGACATCCTGCACACCTGTTTATCTTTGAGATAAACTTTCCAAAAAGACTCCTTAATATGGACAATTAACTGAAGGTTGATGAAATGAAAGAAAATACTCAACAGGTACTGTTTTAAGTAAATGCTATCTAGGTAAAGTCATTCAATTCCTGCTGAATATTATTGTTTTTGGAAGAATTCCTAAGCTGAAAGGTGAGACGGGAACTTAGATGACAGAAGAGGCAAAACAGCTTTGTCAAGACCCGTAACAATGTTCTCGCTTTGTGTTTTCCCAATCCTTTCTAAACCTTTGTCAACCGGAGATAAAGCAAAAGCACTCACGGATGCTGCTCGTTCTGGTAGAGATCTATTTTTATGTTCTACATTGTTTTTAAGAAAGCGGGTTCTGCTTTCTCGTGAGCTAAACAGAAAATGCAGCTCTTAGTAATGCAAGGAGGCAGCTTTATAAGCGCTGTAACATTGCTCTGTCGGATACGGATTAAAAGCAGCAGGCCGGCCAGCGACTGCCATGCCTCTCGCCACAAACAGTGTCCGAGTTTCACTGGTTCCTACAGCCAAGGTTCTGCTGCTTGTTAAAGCTATTCTACACCATTTAAACCCTGAAAACCATAAGAAAGTGGAGCTACAAGAAAAATTGGCTCTGCAAATGAGCAAGCTCAATTTTCATCTTATTCTTTGTAGTGCCGGGGCAAAGTGTTCATCAATATGTTGTGCAAAGCTCGATGAACAAAACAATTTGACCAGTCAAACACCAATAACCGAAAAATTGTTTCTCTTTTCGGTCCTGTTGCATCAAGACTGAAATCTAACTTAGAATTTCTATAAGCATGTGTAGAAACAGCAAGTTCTTAGATGTACTTTGTTTTCTTTTGTTTTTTTCTAAAAAAAAAATGATAAATGATAAAAATGACACTACTCACCTTGACTGAATCTTGATTTGCACTGCTGACTGTTTATTCACAATTGTTTACATATACATTTGCAATACCGTACTTTAACTGTAATATGCAATTACCTTCCACTGCACTTTAATTTAAATAGCTGCTGTCCAAACTCTAATTATTCATTTTATAGTAATAGCTACCTGTATATCATGCTCACAATTCTGCCTATAGTAATAGCCACCTGTATATATATTCATAGTACATGTAAACCTAAACTGCATTTCGTTACCTGTACCTGTGTAATGACAATAAAGTTGAATCTAATCTAATCTAATCTAATCTAATCTAATAAATAACTAAAATGTTGTCATTTAAAACTTCCTCTGTCAAGGAAAGCGCAACACGTTTTTGTCATATTTGTCATATTTAATGGTACAATTAAGAGTTTACAGAAATCAGTTTGCACATGTTATGGTCCACAGAACGAAAACGGGAATCAACCAACATGGCAATTGGCAGGTCAGACCTAAGAACACTGGAAATGAGCCTCTCTATATATTTATCATATTTATTTCACTGTAGGCCAGGTGCCCAGGACCTTTTGTTGCCATTTTACATCTGTCTAATACCCTTGGCATTCTATTGCATATCTGGCTTGTGTTTCTCTGACATATGAACTCCCTGCCAATACTGTAATAAATTTGGCCCTTTTAAATATAATAAAGCCAGCAATGCAGTAACTTTGCCAATACTGTTATAAGGTTTATGAGCAAATGACACAATAACATTTTGCCCATAATGTAATATAGTTTTATGTTTAAATCCTTTGAAAATACATCCACTGAAGTTAACATAATAATACATAAATAGGACTCCATTTGTTTGGAAGTAAAATATATATTTTTTGTAGTCTTCAGGTACATTGGATGTCATAGTGATTTAATTCATTCATCAAGGATATGTACAAGGCAGCAGTGTCTTTCCTTGATGGTGGTTTCAGTTATTTAAGTTACTGGGAGGTATTACGTTTTTGGCCGTGATCACATATGTTGCTATATGATGAATTTAAGCAAATGACGATCCAGATTAGTCTTTCTATGTCAGGACCTGGACATATTTTCTCATTAATTCAGCTTAATAATTATTTCACTACTTGGGAGCACCGCCCGGACTGTGTTTAAAGAAATTAACATTCAGCTGGTGATGATCAGACAACGATTAGGTATAGAAAGCGATTTGTATCTTTCAGCCAAATACACCAAATAGTAACAGTGATCGCAATAATACATGAGTTAACTGTCTGCCGCTCTGGAGGACATAACCAGGCACTGCTACTGGACCGACGCCGTAAACGATTTTTTCTTAAGGTTAACGTAATGTTTTTGAACTACTGCAAACAGTGGCAATCACAGACGGGAAAATTACATAAAATGTATTTTGATACGCACTTTTTCCCAATACTCCTTCTGGCGTTGTCATGGTTATGTTAGTTTGTTATCCAAGATGGAGAACAGATATTTCAAAAGCACTTTTTAGTCTTTCAAACTAGATATCTGTAAACTCTGAAGTTAATTTTATGAAGCATAAAAGTCATTTTTTTGTTGACCTGTTAACGACTTAAAGGATATGAAATACGCCAAAAGAGAAAAAGACAGACACCAAACTACTCTGAGGTGTTAGTAAAAGAACGTTATTTTGTAACATTTTTGGGAGCTCCAGTCTAAAGGTAGGCAGACAGTTGTTTCTTAAAGCATTGTCTTAGGGCTATAACTGTATATATATATATATATATATATATATATATATATATATATTAGGGCTGGGCAAGTTAACGCGTTAATTTTGCGTTAACTCATTAGACTATTAACGGCGATATTTTCTTTAACGCGCGTTAACGCATGTTGGTCACATGCTTTTATTTTGTGAAGGTCTGTTGCTGCGGTGTAGGGGTTTGAATCAGAACAGTAGGTGGCGATAATGCGCCAATAACCTCGCTGTCAGCCCAGCCTCAGATTCAAAGAGGAAGAAAGGTGCTGGCCAGAAAAAAACACAGCTGTGTTTCCCGCAGGTACCGCGAGCGAGCTTAGGCGAGGCGAGGCGGTGAGTTGGCGGCCGGAACAAGTTTTGTGCGGAGCGGAGCGGGGGGGGGGGGGGTCTGCATCGACGCCGTCGGTGAAGTCGCTTCTCGTTTCAAAGTATCCATGTATTTTTGCCTGTTTTCCCCCTGCCATTCACTATATGCGCGCGAGAAAGCAACAACAAAAAACCGCGTGTCAACGTCAAATAAACGCAAGCATATCGAGTTAGCAAGCATTTCAGTTTAAAGTTCTTCCAGCATGGAATATGACAGAAACAAGTTAGTTGGAACCACTGCCAAGTTAAACTTTGGTATTGAACATAAAATGGTAATGCTGCTCCCTGCGGTTACCTCAGAAATTGCCTGTTTTTGGTAGATTTTTTCCCCATAAAGAGAATTCCCTGTCAGTGGCAATAAGCTTTAATTTATTATTATTGCTATTTTTTGTTTTACATGTTTAAGTTGAGCTTTACACTAAATATGTGTTACTGATAAGTGCTACAAATGTTACAACACTTTTGTTCATATGGCAGCAGAACATTAAAATAAAAGTGCTCTTTACACTACTTTTGAATTCATTCTTGGAGTTTGTAAATACAATGCGATTAATCGCGATTAATCGCGATTAATCAGTGCGATTAATCGCGATTAAATATTTTAATCGTTGCCCAGCCCTAATATATATATATATATATATATATATATATATATATATATATATATATATATATATATATATATATATATATATATATTGAAGCATGCGTGATCTTCAGTGCATGTAAAGTAATCTTCCCTTCAACCCCGCAGTGTTAAAGAGCTTTACTTCCATCACTGCGTATTTTGTTACCACTGGAAGCAGAAGAAGAAGAAAATCCCACTGAGAAGCAAAGACAGCATGTCCAGTGTGCGCTTGTCAAGGTAAAGGACTTGTGCAGGTAACACGTTACCCTTTGTTTGGGCGACTCGTCTTTTAAATATAATACGGTGTCAGAGCCGTCAGGGTGGTCTCAGAGCACCGGCTGCTTATGAAAGGGAAGGCACGGCGCTGTCGTGATTAAAGCCCACGTGGGAGAAAAATGTCACAGTGAACGAGCTGAAAGTAAGTGCGGCGCAGTTCTCCTGTCTCAATTTTCTACTACTTTTGATGCTTTGGGATCCAGCCGGCGTCTAGGAGCGCACACATTTGAGCTTCTTTCTTGAGAAACAAATCTAAATATAATTCTTATACACTGCAAAACGCCTGCTAATTGGCACTTTGTTAGGACATTAGAGTCTGATGCTTTGAAATGACGGTAACTGATCCAATGGCATTTTGAGCAAGATGCTTGCTTTTGGGTTATATTCCAGAGACACGCAGATTCAGTCGATATGATGCAACGGCTGAATTTTTCTGTTGCTCCTAAATTGTTTCTGCTCTGTGAAGAAAATATCCCTGAAGTCTGTTTGTGCTGAAATCAGTTTTATTGCTTCGCAGCCTTGTTGCGTTTACAGCAAAGTGAAATAGTAAGAACTTTTCCACTATGCCAAGCATGAGTGCATCCTTACCCAATAAGACCTTACACAATGGCTCTGACAACATTATAATAGCAACTTGAGAGAGGAAGCATTACTCTGTGCAGAGGGAGTGCATATACCTGCTTGTTTTTTTTAACCATTCTACAGAAGTTCAGCTTGATTCAGGTGACAAGCCAACGGAGGTGAGGAAAGGTTTGCATGAATAATTAAAAGTCCTCAACCTCATATTCGGCGACAAGAATAGCAACTGAATTAGCAGGGCAGTGATACACAAATGGCAAAGCGCTTCAAATAAAGCTTTACATGCAGATTAACATTGACAAATTACCCAGTGGCTGTCAGAAAACCAGGGAAGGGAAGATGATGGAGTGGAGATACAGCTCGGTGGCGCCGAAGCGACATGGCATTAATGTTGAATGAGCTTAAATTCATTACGCTCAAACACTCCTCGGGGACATTTTCTACTCACACCTTAATAAAGGGTCCCTTTCTTTGCAGCGGACACTAAGTAATACAGATGTGCTCCCCAGCCGGGCGGCTTTTAACAGCCCTCTCCTCGCCGTGTTTCTCATTTCTTCTCCCCATATAAGAGGGCTTTAGCCTCTCCGTCGGTGGAGCTGTAGTGGGAGACCTTCGCGGTGAGGGGACCGGTTGCCGTGGTGATTGCCGGTGATGCAATCGGCTCAGAGCAGCGACTCTCATCAGGCTGGGACTGGAAACTTTCCGTCGTGCTCACAGGTGGCTTTTATTTGTCCACGGAGCAACGCTTCCGCCTTCGTGAATTTACATCCTCCCCAGGTAGACAAGGGCTGCCGTAGGGACCTGACAGCGAGGCGACGTTGGGCTGCTGTACCGCAGGCTCCTGGTTAGGCATGACCTTGTTAACAGTATCAAGGTATATCAAGGTTTTTAAAAGGCCAAACGACTGTTAAAAACCTCCATCAAACAAAGTCCCTGCTCTGCATCTGGCTTAGAGACATCCTTTCTATGCTGCGTAATCCCCTGTGTCACAAGGGAGACCAGGTGAGTTGACTACAAAGGTTTATAGGTGATTCCACTGTACGAGAGTGAAGAGGTTCTGTCTGGAAATTACAAGTGCTCCTTAACAACTAATCATTTGCATTTGGTGGACTCAAATTCAACGTCTCACTTGAAATCTAGAAAGCAACACACAGTTATATGTGAATATCTTCATACTTACCATTATTCTCTCCATTATTATCTCTCAAATAAGAATAAACACACATCCATGTTCTAATCACCACATCACAACCAGATTAAATTATTTAGGTTGCATTTCTTTTCTTCCTTCTGGCATTTCTGTTTGATTTATAGCCTTTGTTATCCTTATGAAAAAGTAATCCATTGTGTAGAATAATTAAATGGATTTATGAAGCTAAAGCTGCTATGGCAACATATCTCTGTCTAAAGCCGGGTTAACTTTACTCTAACTCCTGTCCAAATAAGGTTTTTATGTGTAGCCTCAACGTTGTAATCAAGTCTGTTGCGCAGCAGGTTACCACTACTACTACTACCAACGGTATTAATAGCAATAATACAATCAAGTTAATATTTACAGTTTTCAAAACCAGAAAATTGTGTATATATATATACAAATAAATTGTATATTGGGCACATTTTCAACATAAGTGTTAAATATTATTGATAACCAAGATAAATTTGCCAATAATTCATTGTGAAATATATCATAAGGCTGACTCCAGGGCTCCTGCACTTTTTTCATGTAAGATTTTGAGGCTTTCCCAGATTTTTTTATTTTCAAAATATCAAATATTAAAAAATACTAGAAGGAAGGAAGCAAAGAAACAACAAGAAGGAAAACCGACAGGACAAAAGGAAGGAATAAAGACATAAGGAGGGAAAGAACGAAGGAGAGGCACAATGGGGGGAGGGAGGGAGAAAACACAGATAGAACGACTCAAGGAAGAATAGTAAGAAACAAAAACGTGGAATAGAAGGAAGAATGAAGAACAGAAAGGGGAGGAGGGCACAAGGAAGACAAGAACAGAAGGAAGGACATAAGACAGGGAAGAAGGAGGTAGGAAGAAAGTAAAGAGGGATACAACAACAACAAAAAAAATGTAAGGAAGGAAATACATTTTCCCCTTACTCTTATTTCCCCCCCTTACTTATCCAGAACTGGAGAACACAGAAGTCTAATTCCCGGCTGCATAGGAACCCGGCGATTAGCAACAGGTTGAAAGGAACTCTACAGCAAAAACAGATCAGGTAAAACCCTGTGATGTTTTTAGGAGTTTAGTCTGCAGCAATGACATGATGGGAAATTTTAGTGGATCCAAAACAGTGACTTTCCAGAGTTTCCCTATACCAAGAGGAGGGTTGGAAAATCATTTTGAGGCCATGCAGCACTGTTGTTCTGATGTTTTTTATACGGAGTTAAGGAGCAGCAGCAGAACCGTGCGGAATTGATCGGGGGACCTTCTCCCCTACTCATTCTTATGATTATACAGAAAAGAGCACAGGAGTGATACACTGCATCAGCACGAGAGCAGATAAAGAAAGAAACACCACGGTGACCAGCAGCCATGCCGGCTGAAACATCTGACGGAGGAAAGAAATCAACACTACACGGCTTCTATTGATCTCTGGTTAGTGGTCCTCGGGGGACAAATGCAGTCAATTATTGATCTGGGTGCAATCATAAAACACCCAGCGTGAAATAAAGAAAAACGTCTGCTCACAAAGGACCACACACCTCGACGGGCTCCCAATGAGAAATTGCTTCTTTAAACAAGCTAAATGAAAAGAAGGAGGTGAAGATTGGCGGAGTCTTAGGAGGGAGAGTAGAAAACAAATGTTCTCAGACCCCGCTTTTTCGCCCTCGCCGTTCCCATCAAGGCCCAGGGAACAAAAAAGTGAAGCCGGACCGGCTCTTTACTTTAAGGCGGCGTGTTTTGAGGCGCGAGAGGCGATCTGTGTTTGTGACTTTTGCGTGTGTAAAAGCCTGCTGCGGCCGAGGAACCTGGGCCTTGACACGGCTAACAGTCATTTGGCAAACTCCACATTTGCAACCCGCAGATGCCTACGCCTTATAAAAGAGAAAGATAAGGCTCTGAGACACAGCGGGGGGGAGGAGATGGGGAGGAAAAAAAATTTTTATTGAAGAAAATAGCGTACGAGACGGAGACACGGAGGTGAGCGTAGGTTAGGACTGAATACGGGAGGCGGATGAAAAATATCCACGATTTCGAACCCCTTTTACTTCCTGCCCATGCATCTTGTTCAGAATCCACGCGGTAAGCCGAAGAAACCCTCTCTTGCGGCGACTCAATGATGCAGCCAATTTATTTGCTACGTGGTTTCATGAACAAAAGACATGCGAGGTTCCAACCGCGAAACCCCGTGTAATAACGGGAGAAAGCGGTGGGTCAAAAATACGAATGCGTACCACCTTAAGGAAGATGAGCAAATTTAAAATCAAGCTGTCTGCAGGCCGTGTTGCACACGCTTCTAAAACTATCACTGTCGCTGCTGCTCTGAGGTTTCAACAAAGCTATTTCTAGCCTCCCCCCTGACTGTGGTTACTTTTATCATTTTAATGACGTCCCACTGGTATTAAGTGTAAACACACAGAGCACACAAAAGCTGCAGCGATGCCACAAAACGTGTTCAAAACTCGTCCTGAAGTTTCGTTTCTTTTTTTATCCGAGGCTATGTTTCGGCCTTTATTGGGACTTGGCAAATAAGTTCGACACTGGCAGACAAACACACTGCTGAGATATTTCATGCAAATAATGAGGAGGATCTCTGCAGATAATTTGGGTCCGTTGGGATATTCAAACCGTGACCATCATGAGTGATATCAGGATAAAGCGAGACATCTGCTTTACAGACTGGGGCCTGGAACTCATGGGCAGAACAAGACATAAAGGCATCTGATTGGTTCTTTCCATTTGGACCGAATGACAGGATAGGTCAGAGTTTTTATAGTCCTGTAGCTCTTGCAGAGATCAAATTTTTTAACATCCTTTTTCTGAATACATAATATATTGACAAAGACAACCAAATAGAACAACAGCAACTTTAACAGCAATATTAGACTAGGTTTTGGGATTTAATGTATTTTGTGATTTAAAGTTGAAGTTTGCCATCGCAGGGGATTAAACTTTTCAATGTAAGAACTAAAATTTGGAAGAGTGTTTTTTTCTGACACTAAATCACCACCACAGCATCAGATATTTGACAATGAAAGCCCAGCAAGTCTGAAATGAATACAATTAACATTTCCAAAATGAATCATTTATTTAATCAAATACTGCAGGTCTTTAAGTTGATTTACACTTTAATTTTTGGATTAAATTAATTTTTGTATTAAAATATATTTATATTTTTTAGATTAATTATGTGTGCTTCTTTGTTTTATTATATTTTACCACACTTTCATTTAGACATCGCTCACAAAAGGGACAATGTATGTCAAGTGTATAAATGATTTCAAGAGAGACAATGGAGAGACTTGGGGTTTGACTGCTAACTACCAAACCAGACAATCTAAACTGATCTCAGATTGGACATTTTAGTTTTGTCTATGTGAAACTCTGCTAAGAAATGGTGCTTAAATAGACGACATTATCTTAGCAACTTATACTGATCTTGCTTCAAAAATGCTTTCCCATCTGCTGTATTCCATGCAAACAAAGCAGGAATCAGTATCCATTTCTCACTGTTCCCCTATTTCTATGGTTTAAATGCATTGGTTTCACTCTGTTCTCTGTTATATTTTTTGGCATTCACGCCATAGATAGACCAAATGCATTATTCACACCTACTTGGACGAGAGAAGTTATTTCAGACCCTGGAGCAGTTCTCTGTTTTTGTTCACCTTGTTTTGTCCATATGAGAGGACCACAATTGCCAAGGCAATTAGACTGGGACCTTGTTGAGAGAGCTTTCAAAATGTTTTTTTTAAAGCCAACCTCGGGGCTGTGTGTGGTATGGAGGTGCAGAAATCCCACCATTTGGCCTAATTGTGGAGGTTATGCTTATGGGATTTATTCGTAAATTTCAGCCAGGAAGACTGTTTTCACCTAGACTTGAAAGTTGGCTCAATAAAAGCTTCGAACGAACCAACAGCTGACAATGATGCAGGGAAGCCCATAGCAGTTACACTCATGCTAAGATTCTGCTTAGAACCTTGATTCTAAGACAGTGATGTTGGTGGGTTATGGGATGTCCGTGGCTCAAAACAATCTGTCAATACCAGCTATAGATTTTCAATAACGACTACATGAATGTCTGTGCAAATTAACGGTTTATGAAATGACTTTGGATCATTTAGGACACAAAATAAACAGACGTTACCTCCAACATTCTCATTGCAGAGAACGTCACAGCTGAAAATATAAAAATAAAAGCACTTCATGTTCCATTCATCTAAAATACCAAAAAACAATCCTGTTCCGTTCATCCAGGACAAGCGGGTGAGTTAAGGTAAGCTGCAGCGTAATGGGAGTGGCTGGTACCAGGAGGACAACCGAATGGTGAGCAGATGAACATAGGGAACGTTGAGAGGACGTCTTCTAAAGTAAAGGGAGTGAGGAAGCAGAGCACTGGAGCGTGAGGACTTGAGTAAGGCATGCAATAGTTTCCACGGCAGGCGAGCAAACAATCTGGCCTCTGTCTTGTGGTCACTACTCCTTTTTATGCTCCTCCTGATGATCCAAACAAGCTGCAGCTGTGGTGCCACACAGTCACACCACACAAGGGAGAGGTGAGGAGAGGCATGCGCACATATCCACTCACCAACATGCACACACCTTTAGGATTTAGGAAATGGTTTCTCAATGAATGTTCTCTACTTCAGAGTAGAGAACATTCATATGTAATGGAGTGGACAATGTGGAGTAGGGGATAAGCAGGTGTTTACAGACAATAACACTTTATTTGACTTGTAAATCTATTCGTAACTCAAATATCATACAAATCAGCTTTTAGCAGGATTTTGGGAGATAAGTTAATGTCTTAAACCCGATGGTCTATATTCCAAAACATGCAAACTCATATTTTATAAGCCGTTTCTCAACTTGTACAGTGCCTAAACTGCTATTAACTAACTTGTTAGTTGTTATCAACTAACAAAAAGGTCCTGTGAAAATTTGAGAGTAAATTATTATGGGCCTGGGTAAATGAGATTTAAATGCCCCCCCAGATGTTTACATTCGAAACCTCTTGCCTTTGCTGTAAATAAGGACATAAACACAAAAACTGTAACTACAACATGTTGGTTACATCTGTAGCAAGATTGGTGTCTAGATTTAAAAAAAACTACTGTTTTGTGCCATTTTGGCACAGTTTGGCACAATTTTTGAAATTTGGATTTTATTCTTGAAATTCAAAATGTGGGATGCGTTTACATATTTGGTAATACTTTTGTAGTGGAGCCTCAGATGAAGATCTGGACATATGATAAATGTGTGTCGGTCTCAGAGTTAGTCAGCTACAAGCTGACTATTATAAAATATAATAGTTTAACAAATATTACAAAATAAAAAGGTAATTATCAAACGTTCATGTAATAATTTAATCTTCAGGGGAAACACCACAGGTTTGGACTCTGGCAGAAGACAACTCTGGGCGCCACTGCTGCCAGCTAACAGGAAACTGAGGCAACAATTCCCACAGGGTGACCAAAATTAGACAATGACTGAAGAAATGTTTTCTGTAGTGGTGAGTCACAGTTTCAGATGCAACATTTAAATGGTAGGTTTAAACTTGGGTGTAAACCACATGAACCCACTGGTCCCATCCTGCGTTGGAAAAACAGTTTAGTCTGTTTTTTTTTCATGTTACACTTCCTAGAATATGAGAAGTTAGCCTAATCTATGTAATAAAGCAGACAGTAGGTGTATTTATTTATACATCTGAAATGCCAATTCATTACTTGTTACTTGTAGGAGATAAATGGATAAGTATTGCCTTGACTGGGCAGGGAAAAGATGGAAAGCAAAGGAAGTTTTGTGCTGGGGTAGTTCTTATATAAGCTTTATGGGCTAAAACGTTTGGGTAGATGGACAAAAGAGCTTAGTTTACCACCCTTTCCAAATGCCTACTAGGAGAATCTTACTGCTGCCATCCTGGATTTTTATAATAAGGTCTCACTGTGAGAGCTCCAGAAGGGGAAGAATCCTGAGACACGACAAAGATGCTCCACAGTTTGAAGCCAGCAGCTTTATTAGAGCTGTGTTCAACAGAACGCGCTTTAGAGGGAATCCAACCCCTGATCCCGTCAGTTGTGCTGCCTCACTATTCCTAATGAATCCCACGGGGGGAACGGAGACGAACCCTGCGTTGCCGTTAACAAACATCTCCTGGAAATGCTCTTGTTTTTTTTTTTCCAGGTCACTCTCCGAGCTTCCTTCTCCGCTGCCTATCAATAATGGAGGGACTTGGTGACAGAGCCCTATTCTGTCTCCTCCCATCTCCTCCACAAACTCAGCAGCAGGCGGACAAAAAGGCTTCCTGGGAACAGATTACAACCAGCGTGCAATACACATGGCATGGAGGAGAAAACAGTGGGGCTGCCAGCGGACTTTCAGATACTCAGGAAAGACAGAATAATGACGACGGGGGAGACATTCTGTGCTCTTTGAGCTTGTCGTTTCACCCCACCGTCACCCCTCCGTGACTTGCAGTGACGTTTTTATGGAAACGCTTACATTTTTTATCCCGTTTACAC
>NC_046361.1:9218383-9405883 GCF_011125445.2 Fundulus heteroclitus
GTTCTATACTAGTGTGAGAGGGGGCCCTCTAGTGGCTGGTTTTATTCACTCTACTAAGGATGTGATGGTCAAAGAGGAGAGGATGCTGAGTTTAATTTAGTTCTTTTTGTGTTTCTTTTTCTTAACCGTCCAGGGTTTTGACTTTGTGGTTCGACTACGGTCACTGGCCTGAGGTGAACGAAGCTTTGGTGGAGGGCATCAAGACCATTCAGATAGACACCTGGTTACAGGTAAGGTCTTTTTAAAGTGGTTGCAGCCTGGTGATCATGAAAGTCTGATGTTTTGCTGTCAATAAGAATACAAGACTGCAATATGGTTAAAAGCATGAACTCTTAACCAGGTTCAAATGTAGTCCGGGGAATTGGTTTAACAGATTTCCCAGGTTTAGATGAGTTTGCTAAAGAAAAAAATATAGATTAAATGGACAAATTGATCAAGGCTCTTTCTTCAACTCCCTTTTTCCTGCAAAACAAAAATCCAGTTTTCTTAGAGTAAAGTTGAATTCCCTCTCTGAAAAACTATGTCTGTGTGGCAATAATTAGCCATGCCCTGAATCGTATGTGGTATGCATTCATCTCTCCTCCAACGTACTGATTTAAGATTGGCTTACGTCAGTTCCATGCCCAGGAGGGAAACCCAGACAAGGTTGTGAGCCTCGGCGACACCTCCAGGGGATTTCCCATGCTGTTCCCAGGCCTGAAGGGAATTATATGCTCCTTCCAGTGAGTTGTGGGCCTTCAGGAGGATCTCCCCCAGTGGGACCTGCCTGAAAAAAGTGACAAAGGGAGACATACAGGAAGCATTGCTATAAGATTCCTGCAAGATGTCGACTGACTACATGTGACACAGAGTACACCGGTTAGCTGAGCTCTTCTTCATATGAACCTGGCCGCTCTGCAGAGGAAGCTGCTCTCAGCCAGGAGCTCATTCTTTCACTGTCCATCCATGTGAGGGTTGGAATGAACTTAACTTGAGAACTTTGTTTTTTGGTTACGCTGCGTCTTGATCATCACGGAGAGGAGCATGAAGATACTCGTAACAGCAGACAAGACCTCTGAAAACATTTTACACACGTCATTTTTTAATCTCCAAAGGAATCTTCACACCTTGCTGTGTTCAGAATAGAGACTGCTGTTAATTTTAGTTGTTTGTTATGAGGTTTTTTTTATTACCATTTCTGGAGCATGTAGAAAGTGTATAGTAGATGTCCATGAATGTTTAAAACGGGCTTAAAATGTACAGATTTTTTGAGTCTAGAAAAGTCTAGAGATTTAAAACTGAGATTTGTTGAAGGTCTGTAGGGAATATTTTGTACTTTATGTCTGCTTACGACTCTCTCCGGCTTCATCTCTGCCTTTTCCAGGTGATCCCTCAGCTCATAGCTCGTATCGACACCCCTCGGGCGCTGGTTGGTCGTCTCATCCACCAGCTGCTGACGGACATCGGACGATACCACCCACAGGTACTCTGCTACAGGTCCTCATTTACACAACACAGACGAGAGTAAAGAGGGGCGCTTGATCGATTGTCCTCTGTTCTCCTCCAGGCTTTAATCTACCCGCTGACCGTCGCCTCCAAGTCCACCACCACCGCCCGACATAATGCCGCGAACAAGATCCTGAAGAACATGTGTGAACACTGCAACACCCTGGTTCAGCAGGCTATGATGGTAGAGACTGCATCCTTTACATGGACCAGGCTGGTCAATACCATTCTGCTCTCCGTATTCCAGAAAAGTTGGGACCTTCTTTTAGATTTGAACAAAAGGAAAGCTCAAAAGGCTTTCAAATCACATGATCCAATATTTCTTTCACAACAAAACATAATTAACATATTAGAAACGGTACACCTTCATTCACTGAACGAGCTCACTTCAAGCGCGATGCTTGCAGGTCTCAAAATAGATAGAACAGCGCCAACAAGTGGCTGAAAAAGCAAGACGGTACAGAAAGATTCACCTGGGAGAACATCTAGCAAGTAATTAAGTTAAGTGATATCCGCCCTGTGATACGATTAGCTATAAAAGGGATGTCTTAGAGAGGCAGAGTCTCATAGAAATAAAGACGAGCAAAGGCTCTCCGATCTGTGAAAGAGTGCATAAAAAGGTTGTGGATTACTTCAAATACAATACTTCACGTCAAATTTAGAAGGCTTTGCATCTCTCATCTACGGTGCATAGCGTCATCAAAGGATTCAGAGTAACTAGAAATGTCCGCGTCCTAAGGAACAAGGCCAAAAAAACCTGGTTGTCGTACCTTCAGACGACACAGCATCACTCATCGGCATGATTGTCCCCCTGACAGTACCAAATGGGTCCAGGACTGCTTTCAGGAAGCACCCCTGGATAGCACAAGACACCGGGCCATCTGCAGATGCCAACTTCAGCTCTTTCATCTGAAAAGGAACCAGTATTTGAACCTGGTCCAGAAGCGGCTCCGTGTCCTGTGGGCAAGGGCTCATTCCAAATGGACTGTTTCAAAATGGGAATGTGTCCCATGGCCAGATGAGTTCAGATTTGTCAGTCTTGTTCTCCAGCATCAACGTGGCGTCCTTGAGGATGAATAGGATGGTCTTCCATCGTGCTATCAGCAGGCAGTTTGAAAAACAGCTTCGCCAAAACATGCAAGCATGGGCAGCTTGCGTGTTTTGGAAGGAACTATGAACGCTAGAAGCTAAATAAAGTTTTTAGAGCAACATATGCTCCCCTCCATTGTCTATTTTAGGGCCTTGTGCAGCTCAGCGGGGTATGGCAAAGCCACATAGTGCAGCTCCTGCAACAGTTCGGCTTTGTCGGAAAAGAGTCCAGGTTCTGAATCTGCCTGCCAGCTTTCACCTATAGAAAGCATTTAAAGAAAGACGACTCACGACGACCTCAAACCTTAACCAGCTTTGTTTCTATTCACCTGTCCAGCACTTTATGTGCCTCTTGGTTTGTTGAAGCGCTTTATAAATAACATTTTGATAGAAACTCTCCAACACCAAAACTCATAACCACAATGCTGAGATGTCCTTGAACGGCTTCGGAAAGAAGGAGATGCTACACCGTGGTAAACATTCCCCCTGTCCTAAGTGTTTTGGAGCCTGTAGCGGGTATCAAAGTTGAAATGAACTGATCTAGTGGATGAAGGTGTACAATTTCTAAGTTTAAACTGAATTTGGTTATTTATGTTCTGCTCTGAGTCAAATAATGGCTTATTTGATTTGAAAGTCTTTACGTTTTCATCCACTGTCTATACCCACTTCTCCATGTGGGAGTGGGGGGGTGGGGGGGGGGTACACCCTGGACAGGCTACCAGTCTATTACAGGGCAACATAGACACACAGGATAAATAAACATGCCGACACACACACTGAAGGGCAATTTAGAGAGACCAATTAGCCTAACTCTTGTTTTTTTAACTGTGGGAGGAAGCCAGAGTACCCAGAGAGAATCCACACAGGCACAGGGAGAACATGCAGACTCCATGCAGAAAGACCCGAGGCTGGGATTTGAACCCGGGAATTTCTTGCTGCAAGGCAACAGTGCTACCGGCTTTGCAGCCCCTTTTCATTTCTGTTTTGTTCAAATTCCAAAAACATCCAAACTTTTCCGGAATTTGGGGGTTGTACATTGATAAGTCTTTTGGTTTTGATTAATTGGGTAAAAGAAAAGCTTCAGCTAGTCTGTGATGACCATAGATGGGCGTGTCCCTGCAGACAGCGCCAGTCTGGAGTTTACACACACTCAGCCTGGCCATTGGTCAGATATATTATGTTAATGTGGGGTTTTGCATTATGCTGTAGAGCTGTGCGTTTTATGGAAGAGCAGTTGGACAACACATATCTTCAATAGGTTTTATGAACAAGAACTGGGAGCACATGTTTAAAGTAATTGGGGATTTTCTCTAACTTCCTTGAGCTACAAGTTATACATACATGCTCAATCATTCACATCTGCTCCCTCCAGTTAAGTTTAAGTTTCAGGGAGATCCAAGTTTGGGTGTTTGGAGTCATTATGCTGTTGGAACAGCTAGTTGGCTCCAAGTTTCAACCATTGCTGTTGATTTTAGGAGAAGTTAATCTCCTCCACCATTTTATTCGAGTTGTACAACGCACCATTACTGATGGCAGGGAAAAAGACCCTCAGAGTGAAGCTGCCACCATCATGCCCGACAGGCGTGGAAGTGTTTGAAAGCCTCTCTGGCTCATGGCGCGATTTGGAGGTTCCTAAAATCTTCGTAAACATTCCAACCATTTTTTCCGCTAAGGTACACGGTTTGGGTCAGATGAATAAAAGCGGACAGAATTGAAGGTTTCGGGAAAACCTGCTTTCAAATGGATAAAGCAAGCTAAGGTTAAGCTTCGTTAATCTTCCCGTCCTTAAAGGAACTATTCCTGATTCTGCACCAATTCAAACAATGAGTGAAGGTGGGGGAATAAAACCGAGCGGGGCGGGCCAAACCGAGTAGGGTCGGTGGAACTGGGGCTGTAGTGGCAGTATAGATACAGGTCAGTCTAAAAAAAAAATATTTCTGAAAAAGTTCAATATTCTTTCTCATTTCAAAAAGTGCAACTCATACAATATTGATTTATTACACATAGCGGGAAAGTATGGCTCACAGATAATGAAACCTATAATACAGTGTCTCATTAAAATAAAATATTGTTAAATGTTGGAAACTCATGGTGTCACTCCCTAATCAGCTAGGTAACTCAAAACCCCTGAAAAGGTTCCCTGAGCCTCTAAACCTTCTCAGTCCAGGTCAGTGGCCAGAGTCCAGGGGAAGACTGCTGACTGATGGACAGGCAGGCTAAGGGGAGGAAGAACTTGACCCAAAGTGGCCCAAAATCCTTTTCTCAGATCAAAGTAAATCATGCATTTCATTTGGAAATCAAGGAGAGGCACATAACCTACGTTGTTTGAGTCCAGTGGGAAGTTTCCACAGTCAGAGATGATCTGGGGTGTCATGTCAACGGCTGGTGTTGGTCCACTGGGTTTTCTGAAGTCCACAGTCAATGCAGCTGTCTAGCAGGAACTTTCAGAGGACTTCATGCTTCCTTCTGCCGATGAGCTTCATGGAGATGCAGATTTCCTTGTTCGGCAGGACTTGGTAGTTGCCAAACCTGCCAATGGCACCAAAAGCTGGTCCAATGACCGTGGTGGTACTGTGCTGGATTGACCAGCAATCCGGCTTGACAGGAACCCTGTCGAGAATCTATGGATGATTGTCAAGAGGAAGATGAACGACACCAGACCCAACCATGCAGAAGACCTGAAGGCTGCTCTCAAAGCAATCTGGACTTCCTGAACACCTTAGCAGAACCACAGGTTGATGCCCTCCTTGCTACCGTAAACTGACGCAGTAATTCATTCAAAACAAGACTCAGCAAAATGGCTAGTGCTTAGAAATGAGCATACCCATCACAGGCTTGATGTTTCTGTTTAAAATATCCTTTTTTGTTGCTCTTATGAAAGATTTACATTTTATGAGAACCTAAATTGTAGGTGTTCATTATCTGTAAGATGCAATCATCAAAATTATAAGAAATAAAAGGCGTGAAATATTGCACTCTATATGTAACAAATCTAATATGAGTTTCTGAAATGAGTGACAAAATTTTTTTTAATGTTAACCTGAGAACAATAACGTTACTGCCACTGCTCAGGGAGACTGCAAGGAGGCCGGCAGTGATGCAGAAGGAGCTGCAGCTTTTTCCAGCCCGTGCTGGGTGGCTTCTCCTCCACTCTCCATATGTGTGGGATTAAGGGTTGAGTTGAAAGCCCACAATTCTTTTATTTCGGAGAAAATATCCAGTCCTGGCAGCTAACATCTCCCCAAACCTTGTATGAGGATGTGTTTACGCTCTGACGAAACCAAACTTGGAACCGCTGAAGGTAACGAGGGGATTTCTTTCTCACCCACATCACGGGTCCACGCTTACATCTAAATCTACCAGAGGATGACTTCATGAGGTCTGTGGAGTAGAGTCCTCACAATCTGACAGATCTGATGACCTTTTGCGGCGTAAAGTGGGCAAATACCAGGCAGACTACCACCGTGAAGACTGAAAGCTGAAACTGAGTCAGGTTTCAACGAAGTATGAGTTTGACATCGTGGACTCATGTGCTTCCAAGTTGTTGCAGCTTCGTATTTTTTTTATTTTTCCCCCTAACAGACTTGTTTGTTTTTGGGTTTGTTGTTGTTGAATTTTATGGGATAAACTGCATATTTAAAGGGGAAAATCATGGTCTCCATCTTTTACATCATAAAAACCTGACATAAACAGGCCTGTCTGCACGTTTGACACTGACCGTATGAGGGTATGACAATCTCTGACTGGCACTGTACATAATCTGGTGTTTTGTCGGCCAACTGTTAAATAATCTGTTTTAGATGAAGGAAAAGCACAAAAATGCTGAAGTTTTTCTACTCTGAGCCTCCTGGGTGCAAATCTCTCTGAAAGGCTTCATTAGAGTTCATGCCTTGGCACAGGGGCTCAGGGATGTGTTGTGAAATTAATATCTCACAGACGCCTGACCTTTTTATTTGTTGTCTCTCTTCATCCAGGTGAGCGAGGAGCTTATCCGCGTCGCTATCTTGTGGCATGAGATGTGGCACGAGGGCCTCGAGGAAGCCTCTCGTCTTTACTTTGGTGAGCGCAATGTAAAGGGCATGTTCGCCGTGCTGGAGCCGCTGCACGCCATGATGGAGAGGGGACCACAAACCCTCAAAGAGACTTCCTTTAATCAGGTTTGTGCCACCTTATTAGAAATGGATCTTAATCACATTAATGTTTATAGTGCTGTTAGTATAATTAAAAACGCACTTGTTTTTATGGTTTTTGCTCGCTGACGTGCAACATCTAGCTCCTTACTATTCGTCTCCGTTTTGCTGGCTTCAGGCCTATGGCAGGGATTTGATGGAGGCGCAGGACTGGTGCAGGAAGTACATGCGCTCTGGGAATGTGAAAGACCTGACGCAGGCCTGGGACCTTTACTACCACGTGTTCAGACGCATCTCCAAACAGCTGCCTCAGGTTGGTGAAAATCTCTCTGCTTTTTCAGAATCCACCCCTTTTTCTAACCGACCAAGAGGAAATATGTAGCTGCACACGTTTTTAGTTTATTTTGAGGATGCTAATCTGCTTATTGGAATATCCAACCCTCCTGCAAAGGGAAAAGACACCGACCCAGACCAGGGAGTCTTTGGATCCTCATGAAAAATCCAAGGTTGGAAAATTAGGGAGTTGATTGAAGGAGTTTTTTTTTAATTATTCGTTCATCATGTGATGGTTAAATAAATAAATCTGGCAGATGGTGTCTTTGCTGCATATATTAGCATAAGAGAACAGAAATGTGAAACATCTGTATTGTCTTCCTGGCAGCATACCAATATTGGGGAGAAAAAAAAGTTTATTTTTCTGACGATTTCCTCGCCATAAATAATGATGGACTGAACTAAAGGAAGGCAGAGCCACATGAAACAGGAGCCGGTTGTTTAAAACAAATAGTAGACAATAAAATCTCAGTGTCTTTGGTTTAAAAAAAGTTTTTTTTTTTTTTGTTGAATGATGATGTAGTTTTTCAATTATCATATTATTTATATCATTATTTGCAGCCAGGCTTTGCCCTCGTTGTTTAAATCAGTTTTCGTCCACCTTCTGCTGTGTGCTCATACATGCAGTGTGGCTGAAAGCAGTACCATGAAGATGCTCTCATTCATGGATGCTTGGAATAGAGCTGCACTGAGTTTCAGTTGTCGTCGCAGTACCAATGTTTCCAGTGTCGCGGAGGACTGTTTGGATGCACTAATTAGTAGATAATTGTATCCCTGGTGTCAGGAGTTCACACTCTCCTGATATCGCTCCAGTTGGACGGACTCGAACCGCCCCTATGGGCTTCCTCTCATGTGAAGGTTTGTTGGCTGAGATCTTAAGAAGTCTGGTGGGAGCATTGTGCTGAAGACCAAAAAAAAAAAGTCTGAAAAATGTGAGTTAGTTATAATCCGTATCATCATCCCACATAGATATTCTTCTCATAGCATTCCTTAATGTCTTTTCTTCATTGAGGAAAGTGTCCCATTAACAACATTTCTAAACCTGGCCACTTTAATGCAACCTCCTAAGTTCTACTTTACTAAAAAAAACGATTATTTTGGATCAGTTCTGTTCATTCCAATACAGCCCAGTCTAATTGTCAGGTTCAGATCCAACAACATAAGATTTTTATGATCTCAAGTAAAATTAACCACGTTTAGTTAATCTTATAACGCCAGCCTGTACGGCCTAAGGAAGCCCGGTTCAGGCCATCCATCCATTGACTTTGCAACAATCCCTCTTTGTGAGCAGGCATGTGGCGATGGTGGGGAGAAACAACGACCCCCTTGAACAAACCTCCCTCCGAACCAGGCTCCGTATAAGGGGGTCATTTCTTTCCACACTAGTAACTTGTTAAAAAGACTTGCTGAGTTTTAACCTAAACAGTGAAATGTAAAGAAAACAGCAGGACAAGGCTGTGGGAACAGTTTGCTGCTGTTTTTAACTCATTCTGTAGATATTTTTTCATTTATTGTTTTTCCTTCTTTTAAAACCACCACCACTACATGAAATAATGTCAAAATGTCAGTGTCACGTCTCGACATTTCCCTTATAAACCTGTTTAAGAGGAATTCAATTCAATTCAATTTTATTTATATAGCGCCAAATCATGAAACATGTCATCTCAAGGCACTTTACAAAGTCAAGTTCAATCATATTATACAGAATATACCTTAAGAACCAGGTCCAGTTGCCTTTTTAAAATGAGAATAAATTAAGCTGCTTACGATTCCTCACGCCATCATCACATTGTTGAAGAAACATTCCTGTCTGCCGCTCTTACGCCAAATGATACTTACATGCGGTAATGCTATTTGTCATTGCGGCGCGGCCTTGCTCGGGGGGGGATGCTCCCTGCTGGGACATTACAGTACGCAGCACGAAACAATGCCGGGAGTAATACAGCGTGCTGAGAGCAGTGCAAATATTCTTCTACAGGGCGTCATCATGGAAATAAATCATCTGGAGGATGCATCCAAACAGCAGGTTCAGATCAAGCTGGAGCTATCACCATATGCGCCGACCGTACATTGATGTTGAACAATAACGCCCAAACTCCTTCGGCTCTCTTTAAGGTCTCAGATTTAATACGGGCTGGCAGCACATTTATAAAGAAACTTCCAGAGCTATGCGCCATCAGTGTTCTGTTGCGTATAAACGTCTTCAGCAGGATAAAAGCTAAACTTTTATATAAACCAGCGGCTGGTACAATTTGCATATTGCTTCTAGCTCTGTTTTTTTTTTTTTAATGCACAACAGACTCAAAAGTAATTGTTTCTTCCTCTACTACATCCTCACCTCATCTACTTTCCTCCCAGCTCACCTCCCTGGAGCTGCAATACGTGTCTCCGAAGCTGCTGATGTGTCGCGACCTGGAGCTCGCCGTGCCCGGCACTTATGACCCCAACCAGCCTATCATTCGCATCCAGTCCATCGCCGCCTCGCTGCAGGTCATCACCTCCAAGCAGCGCCCACGCAAGCTCACCATCATGGGTAAGATAAGGAGGGAATTGCGGCAAACGCTGTTGCTGCGAGCCCATTATGCGAGGGAAATACATTAAAGAACGCTTGCGTTGCAGGCATGGGCCGTCACATTAGGGGAAACTTCACATTAATAGAGGCCGTAGCCAAACAGTAAGCAGCCTCAGGGTCACGATTTATTTAAAGTCTCTGCAACAAAAGCAAGGTCAAAATAACGTCGAAGCTTGTGCCCAACTCAAATCGCAGTGGCTGCTAAAGAACCCGGCGCGGTTCTCTATCAGCCAGAGTAGTTACGGATTTTTTTTTTTCACTTTCAATTTCCAAGAAAAACAACACAGATTAAATTGTCACTAAAAAAAACAAACAAACAAAAAAAAAAGCATTCCCATCAGTGTGCCCTGGCCATTATAATGATTACATAAACAAAAAGGAAGTAAATCATTCTGCTACGACTGCTTAGTCTGCTGTGAGCAGTGAAAGATAACAGGGAGGATCTGAAATGACACGCGGGCCACTTTGTCGATCAATCACACGGCTCTCTGGGCGCCGCGCTGATTCGCTGGACATTTTGATACCTTGTTCTGATGTAACCCATCAGTGTTACACAACACAGTCTGTAAAAGATGATAGCCAATATATCATCTGACCCCTGGAGCAAGACTTTAAATTAAGACCTGCCACCCTGAGCGGGCGGCTCTAGATTTACCGCCGACGCCCCGTCGCTGTTGTGACGCGCGGCGTCGTTGCTCAGCGGGGCTGTCATCGGCAAGCAGGCGCCGAACAGAACAGGGAAACGCTGCCTTTTTATTGGTGGAATAACCAAGTACGCATCAGATGAGTTGGGATATAGTTTCCTCACGCACAGGGATGGGATGAAGCGTCCTGCGCGTCTTGTGTCGTCCACCGTACTGTCTGAATAACATGGGGGCTGTAAGGATATGCGATTTTTACGGTGAACAAACAGCACCGGCCATATTTGTTACCGGCCCCATCAACGGCCTGTAAAAAGTAAATTCAGCTTTTATTGCAGCGACGTAATCCAGGCTTTTAGTCCGGTTCCGTTTTCCCGGTCGGACATCATTAATCTACTAAAACGTCTTAGAAGGATGGACCACACAGACAGAGGGACCTTTGACCAATCCTTTCTAGATCATCGTCTCTCTAGACCAGGAGTGTCAAACTCATTTTGGTTGAGGGGCCGCATACAGCTTAATCTGATCTTGAGAGGGCCACACGAGTAAACTCATTGCAAGATTAAATAGAACTAATAAAAGTGGACTTGTTGTTGATTTTTATATTAAATGAATTTCACATTTACACAATATATTATGAATAACCTCAGCATTTTTAAGAAAAGTATGTGCAATTTCAACAATACTTTTACTCAGTTAAACATTTACTTGTGCACTATGCATAAGAACTGATCACAGTGATTGTACAATGTTGAAAAACATTTATTCACATTTTTTGGAACTTAAAAACACTGTCCTGCATGACAAAATACATCAAACAGATAAAAATTAAGAAATGATTTAAAATCAATTTGCCACATCTGAAGCTCAGTGCTACCATCTGCTGATTAAAACACAGCGTCCCCAAGTGGACAATATAGGAACTGCAGATTTTCAATTAAACCAAGTACATGTTTTTTTCAATAATTGTTTTATCATTCTCTTCCTTTTATCTCCTCTTTTCTTTCACTTTTTCTTTTCTACTTGTTCTTCCTTTCCTCTCCTACTTTCCCATTGTAGTGTCCATATCATTTGAGATATTCCCCGCATGAATCATAATAAAACTATTCACATTCATAAATCAAGTGGAGCACTATGGCAAAAGCAGTACTGCTTCACTTGTGAAAGTCAAATCTGATGAACTCTTTTTGGTATTAAGACAACAATTCTTATTGCCACATTGCCAGACAGGATACTGGGGAAAAAAAAAAAGTTCATTTATTTATTTTTTTTATATATATTTTTTTGAATAATGATAATGCATTTAGCCACCGGGCCGGACTAAATTGTCCAGTGGGCCGGAACCGGCCCGCGGGCCGTATGTTTGACACCCCTGCTCTAGACCATCCAGAGTCCTTAGTCCTCTCTTCAACTCATCCTGCTAATTATCTTGTTTGTGTTCATTCTCAAAGCCGTTACATTGCTTTCTTTTTCTTATCACTCTTCATAATGCTGAACAAAGCAAATTGCATTGATTCTCTTCATCCTCACTTAAAAACCTGCTGTTCCGTGTTCTCCATTTTGCGGCTGTTTATCCCTAAGGTGTCAGGAGTCGTATATTTTAAGCTATAGCATCACAGTTAGAAATTCTGGCGATGTGACAGCCCTGCCTTAAATCACGCTTTAGGAATAATTTGGCTCTTATGAAATAATTTATAGCCTGCTGAAGCTTGCCAGACATTGCCTCAGGTGATGCTAGCGCGGATCCTGCTGCAGCACAGCAGGGGAGCCAAGTCCATCCATATAATTACTTTTACATAAAGCGATAACTCCCTTTGAGCAAGGCATCAATAATGTATGTTATGGCTCCATCTGCAGGAAGCAACGGCCACGAGTTCATGTTCCTGTTGAAGGGCCACGAGGACCTGAGGCAGGATGAGAGAGTGATGCAGCTGTTCGGTTTGGTCAACACGCTGCTGGCTAATGATCCCGCGTCTCTGCGCAAGAACCTCAGGTGGGCACGTGCAGGATTGTTGCAGGCACACACTAGCGGAGTCTACGCATGCACCCCGGTGTTCATACAATGGGTCTGCAGATGAGGGAAGAAACAGTGGAAATGATGTTTTATAGATGGATTTCCACCACTGCGGATGTTTTTAGTGAACGCGGGAGGCTGAATAAGGTCCAGCACTGTAGTGAAGAGCTGATGTTTATGGGACGCTGCCCTCTGTTACCAGCAGAGGAACAAATATCTGCAGCGCACACCGGATGACAGTCCTCTGGTTCATAATCAAGAGCTTGAGATTTATCAAGCCTTCGTTACAGAGACCAGACCCAACTGGTTAATTTTGTACAAAAAAATGTTGCAACTTAGTAGAAATGTTGAGAAAAATGGATATTACTTTACTTTATTCCCTGGTTAATTGTCCAAATGTTGCATTAATCCATTCATCCGCCCACCTGCCAGTTTGCCTGTCTGTCCATCTTAAATTTTTGCAGATTATGTATGTAAAGTCTGTCCTTACTTTTATTTTCTGGTGAACTTGTTATTTATAGTGTAAAATTGCCCAAAGTGGGTTTCAAGCTCCAATTTTAGAATTGGGCATTTGAGTCTGGATAGCTCTGGAGTTTTGACATTCAGAAGTTTAGGAATCCTGGAAAAAGCCTCCAAATGACGTCTCTAAACCTTCAGGTCTACAGAAGACACTTTAAATACTGATGCACGCTCATGTTTTCCCCACACGTCGAGCCCCTGACAAACCAATTTGTGTCTGTTTTGTGTCCGTCAGTATTCAGCGCTACGCCGTGATCCCCCTTTCCACCAACTCGGGCCTGATTGGCTGGGTGCCCCACTGCGACACGCTGCACGCCCTCATCAGAGACTACAGGGAGAAGAAAAAGATTTTGCTCAACATTGAGCATCGCATCATGCTCAGGGTGAGAATTCACTGCTAAACGCTCATAAACGTAGATTTGTTTTGTTCTGGTTCATTGTTAAAGCCTAACCGTCTGTGTAGCGAGGGCATCATAAAGCATGTCAGAGGTACAAAGACTCATCCCTCCAGGGACTTAGTGATGTAAGGTTTGGATGCAGCTCCTCGACCGTGGTAACCCATTCTCTGAAGTTATATACCCACTGCTCTCCAGTTAATCTGGAGGCCGCATGTAGTTCAGAGGTTAGTAGCTATTGACTCGGCAGAAAAGTCGAAGACTTCTCACTATTTGCCTCAGCATCCACTGATCCTCCCTTCCTTCTTCTGGGATTTTCCTTGGCTTACGTATTTGTGGTTGAGTTGCTGCTAGGGCTGGACGATATAGAAAAAAAGCTTATCGATAAAAAAAAAAAAAAATGCATATTGATCGATATCGATAATTA
This sequence comes from Fundulus heteroclitus, assembly GCF_011125445.2. NCBI lineage: Eukaryota > Metazoa > Chordata > Actinopteri > Cyprinodontiformes > Fundulidae > Fundulus > Fundulus heteroclitus. Next base: position 9,231,989 of record NC_046361.1, read on the forward strand.
TTGAAAATATTTAAAACCATATTTTCTGTGCAGCTCTGCCTGGACATTTTATGATATTGCTAAATTATTTAATTTTAATAAAGAACACAAACACAGAATTCCAATTAAATCTTTATTTAACCAACTTTTTGAACCATAACAGAATTTTTTTTTTAAAGAAAAATAACTTAAGAGACCTGAGTTATGTTATTAAATACTGAAATAAATACTAAATTAAATACTAAAGAATAAACTAAAGTGACCAGTAAAATGACCAAAATAAATATACCAAATAAATAAATAAAATAGCCTATTTAGGTGGGAATAGTACACTAGTTACTTCTCAGGTTTCATAATTGAGAGGCTGACGCAGGGCTGAGGTTGTGGCGTGTAAGGAGGACGTGCAGCAGCAACGCGGGCTGACGCAGCTCGCGCTGCTGCGGGTGTGAGCGGCTTATGTGATGAAACAAGTTTGTTACGTTACCAGACTTTGTTTTTACTGGTTCCTTGCAAGTTTTACAAACCACTGGTTTATTTCTGTCAGACTGGCAGTAAAACCCCGTTTTGGGACCGTTTCCTCCGCCGCTACTTGCTGCGACATATTCACGTGCTCTGTGTTGTGGTTTGAGAGGGCGGCGCTTTGAGACGCCGTGCCTGGGTCCGCGATTATGATTGGTTGAGAGGAAGTAGAGACTGTAGCATCAACTAATATGATAGGCTGAAAGGAAGGAAGGAAAACTGTCCATTGAAGTTTTATTGACCCTATTTTTTCCGATCGCGCCACACGTCTATCGATCGATATATATTGTTATTGAATTATCGTCCAGCCCTAGTTGCTGCTGGATTTAATCCACCTGTGGGCATGAAGGTCTTAATTTACAGATTGGGATGAGTGAGTGAATGCCTTTGGCAACATACTGTAAATGTGAATCTCACTTGGTAATGCAAAAGTCAGGTTTGTACAAGGTTCAGTTTAAAGTGTTCCTTTAATTCATATTACTACTTTTCTCAAACAGCTTTTTCCTATTTAATGTTTTTTTTTGGCCATGTTTTATGAAACTCTGCTCTGACCAGGTCTGGACTGAAACTTAATGCCCGTGGTCCTAATCTGTGCGTTTCAGATGGCGCCCGACTACGACCACCTGACGCTGATGGAGAAGGTGGAGGTGTTCGAACATGCCGTCAACAACACCGCTGGAGACGACCTGGCCAAGCTCCTGTGGCTCAAGAGCCCCAGCTCAGAGGTGCGCCGCTCCTTCTTTACGGCCGCAGTGACGGCGAGGATCAGGAAGGGTGCTTGACGTTTTCAGAGGCCTTTCTCAGATTCGAGGGATTTCTGGGTAAAATGTCAATGGGTGTTAATTTTTGCAGCAGAGCCAAGAAGCTGGAAATACCGTGTCGTCTTTTGAGATGGCCTTACACTGACGAAACAGGTCCTCGTTTAATCTAAGGGTTTCACTTTCCAGCCTCTCAGGAACACAAGAACATGTTTTTATCTGTGAAGATGATCTTAGCAGCGTGCGATGGATGTATTGAAGAACAACACTTAGGTTTTACTTGTCTTTCAGGTGTGGTTTGACAGGAGGACCAACTACACGCGCTCCCTGGCTGTGATGTCCATGGTGGGCTACATCCTCGGCTTGGGTGACAGGTGGGACTCTTACTCATCGAGACAAAGCTTCTCAGCGTCTATAAAAACAAAACGACTGATAAGAGTTTCTGCTTCCCAGACATCCATCCAACTTGATGTTAGACCGGCTCAGCGGGAAGATCCTCCACATTGACTTTGGAGACTGTTTTGAAGTAAGGGAAGATGGTCTCTTTCGGTGCGACACCATATTTTGTGATGATTACTTGGAAGCGCTCACCCTCACACATCAACATTGTGCAGGTGGCGATGACCAGAGAGAAGTTCCCTGAAAAGATCCCCTTCCGACTGACGAGGATGCTGACCAACGCTATGGAGGTAGGGAGCTCTTCCCGATGCCGCGGGTCACACCGCAGGGTGAACCCAGAACATGCGAGGACTTATTCAAACCGGTTAGACAGACCCTGCTGGAGCAATGAGCCCGCTTCCCATCTTAAAGTCTAAAAATATCCATTTGTTGTAAAAAAAAAAAAAAAAAGGATGCTCATTGAGCTGCTTCGAGTTTGTGAACAAAGTAAGTGTTTAAGAGGTTTCATGACTCACTGCAGTTTGTGCTTAATGAAGAAAGAAGGAAAGGAATTAAAAATGATGAACACTTTGTGAAAACTAAACTTTAAGCATCCCAAACAAGAGTAGAAAAGCCTTGTTTTAATCGGGGTGTGTGTGTGTGTGTGTGTGTGTGTGTGTGTGTGTGTGTGTGTGTGTGTGTGTGTGTGTGTGTGTGTGTGTGTGTGTGTGTGTGTGTGTGTGGTTTACAGGTGACCGGCTTGGACGGGAACTACAGGATCACCTGCCACACGGTGATGGAGGTGTTGAGGGAGCACAGAGACAGCGTCATGGCTGTGCTGGAGGCCTTCGTTTACGACCCCCTGCTCAACTGGAGGCTCATGGACAGTAAGCACCTCGTTAAATCGTTTCCCCCTCACACACTGCAGCTTCTTGTTAGTCATAGCTCAGTACTGTATCCAGTCGGACCACAGGTGCCCACATAGGCCTATTTACAGAAATGTGTTTTCTACACGTTCAAGCTGCAAACGAAGCCGCGCTACAGGCTGTTTACATCCACTTATCATGAGCTTTAAAACGAAATATAGCCTTGCCTTTAATTGATTTATTTGAACTGTTTTTTTTTTACCCAAGGTGGGCTGATGATACAGCATGCACTTTCAGTGAGTTTTAAAAGCAAGTACTGGGTGCACTTTTTTTCTTTTCTTTAATCCACCTGGGGTCAGAATTATAGCTACAAGGGTAAATATATACACACCAAATAGTATGTGGAAAAAGGTCCCTTAACAAGGTGAAGAGAGACCACGTGGCTTTAGTATCCACCAACAAGCTGCTGGCACAATCCCAGCTGGATACCGGAGTACTCTCCCAGGTAGAACCAGTCTGGATAAATGACTTGGTTTCCTGGCACAGACACAGCTTTTAAGCAAAGTCCACCTGATTTTGATCAAGTTTTGCCCTCCAGAAGCCCAATGCTGGCCTGTTTTCTCCCATCTAAAAGCAGCTCGGGTGTGTGTTGTTGAGGATCACTGGTAACAGCCAGTCGGCTTCATGTGAAGGAAAGCTGGTAAGGTCCGTCAAGAACAACCTGAGAACCACCAGCCTCACTGTTCACAGGACGATGCCTGCTTGAGACATGTTTTAGGCTCAGACGGGACAAACATTCAGCTATTCTACCACAAAAACAAGAACTATTATCTGAGGAGCGAAGGTGATGCTTTGAAACTCAACACAGTACCAAGCACAGTGGTGGTAGTATCATGCTTAGAGTCAGTTTTGCTGCCAGGTGTCAGATGGATTAATAAAGCAGGTGGACTGTACCTTGAAACCGCACCGTTAAACCTTGGACCTAACCGGGTCTTCCAACAGGACAAAATGTATGAATTAATGTGGATAGTGATCAGGTATTAAGTTAAGGGTTCAGGGATAGATCACGTGACCATGTTCTGAGACATCAGTCCTTGACGTGAATATCCTGGAGTCAGTCCTGGCCCGGATACCTCTGAGTGAGTTAGCCAATCACATGGCAGCAACTTCATTCATTTAGAATAGAATAGAAATATCCTTTGTCGTCCCACAGTGGGAAAATCATAACCTGACTCTTGGCAGATGGATTTTGTTCCGCAGAGCTCCACACATCCACCTGGGATCGCTCCATTGGAGATTTATTTCAGAAGGAGGGGCCTCGCATATGATTGGACAAACCACTTGTCCCTCATTTTTACTGATGTCCTACTTCAACCACTCACATCAAAGCCGAAAACATTGTTTTCACTAACAAAAGCCTTCAAAGCCGTTCTCTGGTCTAAAGAATTAATGTTCGGTGGCTTGGACAACATTGATGAAACAGCAGCATCAATGTTAACGCTTGCTTCCTCACCGCGAGCCGCCATTGTTGTCAGAATCCAGACAGTCACTTCTCTGATACGTCACATCTACAAAAATTCCCCCCGGCGATGCTGATTGGCTCATCCATTTTGTGTGGTACTGAAATCCCTCTCGATGGCAGCGATACCAGAGGGATGTGTGGAGCAACATCCATCTGCCCAGAGTGAAGTCAGGAAAATCAGGTGTACCAGCAGCCACACACAAAGGTGCTGGTGTGTCGTTTCGCTGCTTCTCTACATGCATTCCTGCAGCGGAGCGTTGCGCAGTGCAGCTTGAAGGGGGCAGGAGTTGTTGAGGAGATTTATAGCTGCACTGATGCACGTTCAAGAGCTTTACTGACTTTTCTATGTTGCTGTCAAACATCCGTGTCATGGATGTGCGGCTGTGATGAAGATGATCTCCAGCTTGGTTCTGGTTGGTTGGTCCTGTGAGTGGACGGCAGTGTGGCTGTATAATGTTGACCATGTGTGTCTTAGAGATAATCTACAATAAATGTACACACTTGTAAATCTTTTAAGCTGTATATCAGTACATGGAGAATAATGAGCGTTGCAAACGCTTAACCCTTAATGTCCCAAGTTAATATAACATTCAGACCAACGATGTGTGTATGTAAACTTCTGACCTGAGCTGTAGAGTCTGTTTGAAGAGCAGTGTCACACCTCTCTTCAGCTTGGCCTGTAATAATTGGCCATAACAAGTATTTTCAGTCAGAGTACTGAGTCTCTTCTCCCTCAGATGGTGTGACAGGACAAACTGGAAGGAGATCACAAGTTTTGAGTAAATAATACAAATCTATTGGGTTCCAAAGGCTAATGGTGCCAAGTTTTGCCTTCATTAATACAATAATTAATTTAATCTAGAGAAATAAATAACTCAGAATTAGTCGAAAATGTAAGCAGCCTTTGACTCAGGAGCTCAGTTGTGTTTTCTCTGCTGTCTGTGTTCCAGTGTCAGCAAGCATAGGAAGATCTTAAGTGTTTCTTTAAATAGTGCAGACAGTATCATCTGTGCAGCAGACCTGGAGAGGCAACTTTATCACATCAGTTTGGTCTTTGTGAATATTGGAGCATCGCTGCTACTTTTTATGTCTGTCTAAATAAAGTCCAGCATGATTTGTGAGGAAAGTCTCCGTCTCCTTGACCCTGTCTGCCTCTTGCACAGCAAACACCAAAGGCACCAAGCGTTCCCGTACCAGGACCGACTCTTACACCGCTGGACAGTCCGTGGGTCAGTAATACACACGCTGCACACAGTTCTTCTCCCCGTCGCACAGGAAAAACGCAGTGAAAACGTTTGCATTGTTGTCCGCAGAAGCTCTTGATGGAATAGACCTGGGAGAGACCACCCACAAGAAACCAGGGACCACCGTACCCGAATCCATTCACTCCTTCAGTGAGTTTCTTCCTCCCTCTGACCGTACATTACATCTGCTTGTAGTGTTTAAGCGAATATTTCAGAGCTCTGTTGCTGTCATAAGCCAGCCGCGCCGGTCTGTGTAGCAGCACATGAACCTTCTCTGTTTTCTTAGTGCCGCAAACAGAATTTGTTTTCCCAAACTTGTCTGCAGTTGTTTATCCCCCGTCATGTTTGTGTGTTTAAAGTTGGAGACGGCCTGGTGCAGCCCGAGGCGCTCAACAAGAAAGCTATTCAGATTATCAACAGAGTGCGGGACAAGCTCACAGGTGAGTTACGCGGCTCTTGGACAGATCCACCCGGACCGGGGGATTGCTGCTTTGCTGCAAAGCCACCTCCGCATTACTCTTCACATGCATTCTCCTAAAGGATGTGACGTACTTTTGGTCGAGCAGACCCAGCGTGGTAACGAGAGCTTGTTTCCCCTCAGGTCGAGACTTCTCTCACGATGAGACGTTGGACGTGCCGACACAGGTGGAGCTCCTCATCAAGCAGGCCACGTCCCATGAAAACCTGTGCCAGTGCTACATTGGATGGTCAGTACTCCGTTCTGTTGGAGCAGAGATGCAACGATGTTCTGTTCTTTCCAAAAGTATTCATACGCCTGGAACCTTTCCACATTTGTTCACGGTTCGACCACAAACCGCAGCGTCTTTTATTGGGATTTCTTTGATTCACCTGCTCAAAGCAGTTTGTGATTGTGAAGTGGTAGGACGAATAATATTTAATATTGTTTTTGACAATGAAAATGTGCGTGATGTCAAAGAATAAAGTCCGGCGCAATCCATGGCCTTCAGGAGTCACATAATGAGCCGAGTCCAGCTGTTCTGTGAGGGGCTAAGGGCTTAGTTAGAGAACATCAGAGAACAATGAAGACCCGAGGGAGAACGGCACCATGAGCACCCGGGGAACACAGCAGGAGGCTGAGGAGAGGTTTGAAGCAGGGTTAGGTTATACAATGTTACATTTTAAGCATCTGATCAAGCTCAGTATTTCATTAGAACATACACTGCAAAAACTGATGTAAAAATGAGTAAAATGTTCTTAAAATTAGTGTTTTTGTCCTAGATTTGAGCTGGGAAATAAGACTATTTGCCAATGGAATGAGTATTTTGACCCCTAAAATAAGATAATTAGACATACTGCACTTGAAATAAGATGATGGAGACAAATTGTTCCTATTTTAAGTGCAAAAATCTTATTCTATTGACAGATCATCTTATTTACGTGCTCAAATCAAGGAAAAAGACAAAAATTTTAAGAAAATGTTACTTACTTTTAGTTCCGTTTTTGCAGTGTAGAATATGGCACAACTACCAATACATGACCGTCCACATAGACCAGCACACCTGGCGAGGAGAGCACCTGTACGCCCATGCTAACTATGGAGGAGCTGCAGTGATCGACAGCTCAGGTGTGAGAGTCTGTTTAAAGCACAGGTGTCAAACTCAAGGCCCGCGGGCCGAATCCGGCCCGTCAAGGTAATTTATCCGGCCCTCAAGAGCCAAAAAAAAAGGCACTTCATGTCATAAAGTAGAGGCATATATTCTTTTAAAGTGTATAAAGTGGCTAAAACTGTGCCTCCTGTAAGTGTAACTAAACCCAATATCAACTTTTCTTGCAGATAAACTGTATAAACTGGGCCTAAGGTTGCTACTTTTATGTTACTGTGCGTTTTTTTATACTTCTATGTGAACTGGAATGAAATTATGAAATGAAAAGTATCGTCTAAACACGTGCAACCGGCCCTTTTAATGACTTCATGATGCCAAAGTGGCCCTACATAGAAATGAGTTTGACACCCCTGGTTTAAAGGGACAGGCTGTTTGTGGTGCTCTCCATGAATCCTGCATCAGCGGGGGACCGACAAGAAGAGAGCCCTTGGTGGGAGACATAAATAAAAAGTCTTGTTGGCGGTTTTGTTGCAGATCATCTAGTCGACACAGCAAGCAGGTGGGAAATGTTGCTCCCATCTGACCTGATCATCTGTGAGGAGGCTTTTCCTCAGCAGGGACTGGAAACCTGCCCAGAGCAGAGGGGCGGAGTGAGAGAGCTAAATGCAGGGAGATCCAAGAAGAAAACCTGTTGGAGGCTGCAGTGGAGGGACGTGAGGCGGGGCCAGAGGTCTACCTTCGGGCATACAGACAGAACTATGAAGGAGGGCTTTTAATCAGAGTTTAGAATTCAAACTTCAGACCTAAATCCCATTGAGAGCGTGTGGTCGGTACTTTAAATTGTTGTCCATCTAATCTGACTGAGCTTGAAATATTTATTAAATATGCATCTTGAATAAGGTTTCTATGAAATTCTGACTCAGGCTGGTCATCATGTTGGTCACATGAAATCCCAACGTAACGCGTAGAGGTTCATCATTCTAACGTGACAAAATGTGAAAAGGTTTGAGCTGTGGATGCTTTTGCAGAGCGTTGTACCTCCATCATATTCAGAAGGCTGCCTTTCTCCTGCTGACGTCCTACCATCAATCGCTCCATTCTTCTAACCATTGGCTTATTATTGATCTTTCTCAGGTGTCCATTTTGGTGAAGAGACGTCTCGTTCAGCCAAGGGATGCGGCTCAATTTCGGTTTGAGAAACCAGGAAGGAACACATAACAGAAATATTTCCCTCCGCCCTGAAAAATGTCCTGAAGCCACGGAGCAGAGCTTATATTTGTTACTTCTTACAAGCCGACCATGCCGTTGTGTCACTCTGTATTGGATCGAAGTGATATTGTTTGCCCTTTACTAACTTAAAGATATGTTAAAGGTTACTTGTGAGAATACACAAGTATGCTGAAATGATATAATGTACTGTAAGGACATTTGTGTGCCATTAAAGCTTGTACAGATACCTCTGTGCTTGTGCTGTGTGCATATAACCGAGCCGCTCGTCTGGTCTGCTGCTAAAGTACGAAGAGAAAGCAAATAAATCCTCTAATAAGGCAAGTTTTTATGTGGAAGAGTTCAGCTTTGCTTTTGCGCTTCCTCTGACGCCCACTGAGGGCGCTGTGACTCCTCAGCAGAGCCTCCTTCCGCTTCTCCAGCCCTCCAAAAAAAAAAAAAGCCCCTATCAGGTTAGAGATGATGAGACCAGACCAGATCCCACCTTACAACCAGAACTAATATGTGGATTTTTTCCTAAGCTGAGATGAGATTTCTTGTTCTATCTGCCGCTGCTATATTTGTCATCCCATAATAAATATAGCGACAGGACTGCAGCTCAACGGGGAGATGCAGCCTTGCACAAATAAAACTGAATCCGATGCTGCAAATTGCAGAGGCAGCACAGGAGACAACCATTAATTTGTGCTCCTGTTGTGTTATCTGGAGCGAGCGAGGTAGCCTCGGTTCTATTTGTTCTCATTGCTATTCCCCCACTAATTTCTCCATTTATTTCTCCTCTGAAGGTTAATTACTTATAGATAGTTAAGGATTAGGGATCAACAGAAAGCAGCCCATTGATCTCTTCCCTGCCGTGCCCACCTCTGCAATGTCACACTCTTTACACATTGGAACAGAGGCCTGGTGATTATCTGTTCATATCGATCGATTCCTCCTCTGTTTTCCCCTTGCTTTTCTATTTTTTTCCCCTCTTTATTTTACCCTTCCTTTGCCTCTACACTGGCACTCTCTTTCCTCCTGCTACCAGAGCCTCATTATCGCAAATGCGACTTTTTCATAGCCAGGGCCACCGTTTCTGTTGTTCTCTTTCTCTCTGGCCTAACTTGTTTGGATTTTTTTTTATTTTTTAGTAGTTTTCTAATGTCTGGTGAAGGCCAAGCAAGTCAATAGCTCAGTTAAATAGGCTCCATTGATTGGGAGAGGGATTTAGCTGTTTACCAACTGTGGAAATGGGCTAAGGCCACAGAAAAAACAACCTAGTTGTCTGTGTGGAGCAAGTCGATGGGGATAAATGATACTCATTGAGGGACAATGTCCAACCCCCCTAACCAAAGTGAGGAAATGTGACGAGGCTTGGCATTCGAAGGTGGAAGGGACTCAAAAGGCCCGGCACCATCGGGCTTTCAGGCTGTCACATGACCACCGCCTCCACTTTGGTCCGAGCCCTGAAGGCGTAATGAGTTATAGCAAAATGTTCCTTGCTGGAACCGGAGCCTCATGTACAGTCCCACTCGGATGTTTTACAAGTAACGAATGTTTAATATCTTGAATAAATATAAAAAGCTGTTTAAAAACAATGGTTTCATGGATTAATTACCCAAAGCTCTCCAAACTAACCTGTCCCTATGTCAAACTTTAATGGCCCCACTGCAAAAACGGATCTAAAAATAAGTAAAATGTTCTTAAAGTTAGTATATTTGTTCTCGATTTGAGCAGGTAAATAATTTCATTTGCCAATGGAATGAGTATTTTGACCCCTAAAATAAGATAATTAGACATCCTGCACTTGAAATAAGGTGATGGAGATGACTTGTTCCTATTTTAAGTGCAAAAATATTATTCCATTGGCAAATCATGTTATTTCCCTGCTCAAATCAAGGACAAATGCACTCATTTTAAGAACATTTTACTTATTTTAAGTTCCGTTTTTGCGGGCCCTTCCCACCTCCGCTGACCCGCGGATAATCTCAATCAATCTCATGCTTTTAAAGCTGAGTTCAATTTCATTCGACAATGTTACACCTAAGGAATCGAAAACATCCCTTTTTTGATATTGTATATAACCAGGTAGGTCAGAACAGGGATACTTCTGATTTATGACGACTTGGCCAATAGGCAGCATGCCAGGCAGATGCGAGTTAAAAACCAAAGAACACGAAACAAACAGGACCGCCGATGACAGGAAGTAGGACAAAATATGTGAAACAGCTGGAGAGCACGCCCCTGTCTGACATGGTTCAAGAGCAGATAACATCGGTCTGGAAAGGGTTACAAAGCCATTTTAATAGCTTTGGGACTCCAGAGAAGTATAGTGAGATCTATTAGTGGATAATGGGCCTAATCCATTATCCACTAATAGATCCCTCCAAAGTGGTGGTAAAGTGTTTAAAACAGGGCACATATGTCCTGGAAATGCTGCAAGTTCCCCAGTTTGAATCCCAAAGCCTTCTCTGGGTCCCTGAGCAAGAGTCCTGGCTCCAGGATGTTCTCCGGAGCCTTACAATGGCAGCCCACTGCTCTCTAAAAAGGACGAGTTTAATAAAAAGGACAGATTTCATTGGAATTCACAAAAGTTGCAATGACAAATAAAGATTAGAAAACAAAAGTCAGCCTAACAAAATCACTCCCACTGGGCACCAATGACACACGCAGGAGGTCACAAAAGAACCTAGAAGAACATCTAAAGCACTGCAGGACAAACGTGAACCGTTTTGAAAGTTAGGCTTTCATTGCATCTGCTACGAAGCCGCATTTTTAGAAAAGATTACATCATCCTGAAAGGTATTTCATCCTGGGAAACCCTCCAATGTGGCTCCGTTAAAATAACTGATGCAAAGTGCTGTCACCAAGAGTGATGCAGCCGTTTATTAGATTTAGCAGACAATTACTTTTTTTTTTTTTTTTTTTACAAAAGGCCTAGGTGGTGTGTTACATTTCAATAGGTTTAAGGGTGTGGGAAAGCACAGAAGATATCTGTAAGTAAGCAAACACTTTTTCACAGCGCTATGTTTCTCATCTTCCATCCGTCATCCTCTGTTCCTCTGCAAGAGCTCCCCCTCCGGATGTTATTCCACATCCATGCACCCTCTTTAGCTTCCCATAACCCCCTGAGATTTCATAAATGCTCCTTCCGCATCTTGAGTTCAGTCCGAGCACACTCTTAAAACAAGGAAGCTTCTACCATCCTGTTAAAAGCATTGCCGGCTCTGCAGCTGGAAGTGTGCTTCTAAATTTAAATGTCACTTCATGGATCGTGCTGAACATTTAAAAAACAACAACTGTTCAATCAAAATACAGTAGAGACGGACAATAACCAGAGTTGCATGAGTCATAAAGCAACTTTTAAAACATCAGAAGGGTTAACAAACGATTAACACATCTGCTGAAAGCTTTCTCCAGGACTCTGAGGTCTCAAGCTAATGCTTTGGTTTTCTGCAGGCTTCAGTTGAAACATTGAGACTAAAGCAGATACAGCAAAAGCAAGTTAAACTTCGAAAAGAATGACGTTAACTTAAAAGGTTTTAAGTAGTTTGTCTTAGCTGCAGTAAATATGACTCCAGGTGTCTTTTATTCACTATAAATCCAGCTGGTCTTGGAGACTGGAGCTAGCTGCCATTCTGAGGGGGACCAATACCAACACAGACTCTTTTACGATTTTAAAACAACTACAAATTCAGTGGTTTGTATACATGCAATTTCATATGTAAATAAACATTGTCAGATTTGCATAGGGTGGTTGATTAGAGATAAGCTCAAACGGAGGTTGGAAGGGGTGCACCACCAAAGATCTTCCTGTCTGAAACATCCAATATAAGAACAGGTAAAGTCAAAACAACTGTCCAATGTAAAAACTAAAGAGGCTTAAAACAACAAATTTTTACTGATAAAATGTAAACTGAGTAAACTGGATTTAAACGACTATCTGCGATTTTCTAAAGCCATGGATTTATTCCGCTCAACATTCTTGCTCGTTTAGGGATTCTCCAATGCTGAAAGTGCTGAGAGTTTCCCCTATATCCCCCTAAACTAATCCCGATTTCTAAACATGAAGCTCCCCTCTGAGACGGGATGTTTTGGAAATCCAAAGAAACAAAGGAGTTAACGAGCTAATAGCCAAGCGGACTGCTAAATGAAGGACACAATTAGTTTCGTCTTCAGGGATCCCCCGTGGGAAGGTGTGCAGGTCGGTGCGGCCCGTCTCATCTAAAGATCTGTGAAGGAGTCGGGCATGCAGCACTTTCCTTGATTACTCCCTAGGAAACAAAGCACTCCTCTGGCCCTGCTGTGGTTATGAGAACGCTTTGGCCCTCAAACCATCTCCTCTCTAGCTGCTTTTCCCCTCGCCAACAGCTGTGAAAAGAGAGACGGGCAGAGGCGATATTGACGGCCAACCGCAGCAGTTCGATTGCAGGCTCTGGAGTCGTTGAAGGCTGGAGCCTGCAGGCGGGACTCAGGCTGTCTCTGTGCACTGTGGTGTAAAGCCAGTATCGATGAACTTGACAGCAGTTTAGCCCGCCTGAGATCTGCTGGCCTCCGAGGACCCTTTCAGAGGCATTCTCCTGCCAGCTTCAGCCTTGTTTACCCTGCCTGTTAATGTTCCTCGGAGCAGGGACAACTGAAATGCAGTTTATTTGTGTAAACCTCTCATTGCCAGACAGTAGGAACGTACAGGCTGGCGGAGCGAAAGGCTGGGGGCAGGTTTGACCCCAGATATCCTTATGCATGTCATTAGTGGTACAAGTTTAGGGTTTTACAAGCTTTCCTATAAAAAATGGCATTGTGTAACTGATTGCTGGAGGGACATTTATTGTTGTTTATTAATCACTACTATTGGCTAAATCATGTCCTCATCAACTTCGACCTGCAGGACACAAATTATTGATTTTTCTTTTTTACGTGTTCAGGGTGAACCCACCCCCTCACCCAAAGATCGCTGGAGACAAGAACCCAGCCTCTCCAACTAACGCCCCGGACGGATAAGCGAGCATGGAAGATGGATGGATGGACGGTTGCCACATTGCAAAACTCACAAAGTGGAACAGAAACAATTTCATGGCTTCTGAAGCAATGGCTCGTGAGAGTTTGAGGCCCCAGCAACATTACTTTGTTTTTTTCCCCCACTGTTTTTATTCTCTGTTTTCATTCAAATAAAAAAAAACTACAAGTTGTGCTACCATTGACATTAGTCACATTGAAATTAGCTGATGAATCTGCTGAAAGAAATTGTAGTTCCTGTTTTCTTTGACGCCGTTTACTCTTCCGAGTCATTTAGTTCCTCACCTTAAATTTGGAAAACCGATTTTTAAAATCTCTTTTTATACTGAAACGCCTACTTTTAGAACTTCCTGTATCAGCTAGCTGTGCTGCAGCATCCATATGAAGATTCAAGTTTTAACTCCATTACTTTTTATTTCTTGTCTCCGTTGCAAACAACATTTGGATAGTGTTTCTGCTTATGAATCTGTTGCAAGTCGTATAAAGCAAATATGAAGTTACTATTCTCTCAAGAAAGAAAACATACTATGAACAGTCTATTGAACCAATATTTATTTAAAAAATAATAATCTGCTACTTTTCTAACTTCCTTTACCAGCCAGCTGTACTACAGTGCTAATGCTAGCTTGTACATTAACAGGAACTGGTTGATATTTGGTTTTGTATGTCAGTGTGTTTGCTACTGTAGTGATCTACAATAAGTGTTACAATGAAGAAAAAACCATGGTGCAACGTGTATGTTATCTTGTTAAATGAGCCAGCAGCATTCTTCCTCCCACATTAAGTAGTTCAGGGGTCCTGTAAGTAGTTGACAGCTGAAGTGGATAATTAAGAGGAGTGAGTTGAAATAATCCGTCGTTATGAGGAAATATAATTGGCGTAGCTGCTTCAAGTGCTGTAAATACTACCGGAGAAGCAGGTAAAGGAGACATGAGATGAAAAAACTGGGGCAGCCTTCTCTGTGTGCTTTACATGTCGGAGGCTCCAAACGTACGCTGTTACCCATTGTGGTGGAATATTATGGTTTTGATTATGGCTGCGTGCACAATATTGGGAAACTATGCGGTACTGAATACTTTTGGACAATTTTGCAGTAAAGATTGGACTTGTGACAAACACTCAGCTAAACAGTGTTGATGTCTTTCATCGGTGGTTTGAATGCAAACGTGGACCTCAGATACGGAGGAGCTCATCCAAAGAAGTCTTTGTTTCTATTTTAATAAACTGCTTTTGTTTAAAAAAAAAAAAAGTTGTTTCTGGCCACATCCGTTGTTACTTCTAGTTTCTTAGTGACTTTACCGAAACATCTTAATACTCTCCTAAAACATTTTCTCCTCCATCAGACAACAAGCACATATAATTCAGGCATAGTGAGCCTCGATACATGATATTGATATAGCAACCTTTATTACAGTTCATGTAGTTCTTTTAAGCACTGATGTCACACTGTGAAATGTGTTTATATATATATATATATATATATATATATATATATATACATGTATGTGTATGTGTGTGCATGTGTAAACTTGGTTTAACTGCTAAGTGCACATAACACTGATAAACTTGATAACATGCTACATCTCAACGTGGTTTATCATACGCTCTGCTGCCTTTTATAGCGTGTTTATATAAATGCACTGATAGGAGTCATTTTTCTGCAGAGGAAGCAAGAAAATTTATGATAAGTAAATCTCTATTATGATGCTGAGCAGAACTGCAGAAAAGAGATCATGTAAATTTTGCCATTTCCCCCTGAAGATGTCTTACAGGAAGAGTCCTGGATGATCTACCGTAAAGATTTTTTCCCTGATGCTACACTTCTGGTGAAAGTGGAACTGAAAACAGCTGACCTTCAACTCTGGGGCGGAAGATCTTGCATCTCATAAGTTTATAAAGCAATTTTGAATCCAGTCCAAACCACACATGTACAGTGTTATTTTAAGCTCCTTGACACCAGGTCTGGCCCTCCCATTGTTAAAATGTGGAGGAGAACCATTAGATTTAAATAAGTACAAGCATGTTTTAGTCTGTCTGACTGCCAAAGTAGTTTAACCTTTCATAAATGACAGCTTAAAACTGCTAAAATCAAACAATTGTATTCTTAAGACCAGTGGGTTTAATGTTGTTATGCATGGGGGATTCCAACCCAAATCCAGTATCCACAGGCAAAGTGCACTAAGTGCAAAGAAGGAGGCAGAGGCCTAGTGAGCATCAGAGCCACCATTGAAGATGAAACCAAGCTCCAAAAATATATCAGGAAGATGGACCCAAGCACTCAGTGAATGTCTCTGGCAATGGAAGCTGGAAGAGAAGGAACCGAAGGAACCATCACGGGAGGAAAAAACCCCTGAATGGGATGTACCACTGACAGATAGCTGGCACACCAGGCTATGCACAGAGGCCCCAGAAACCATCCAGCATCTCACAGCAGGGTATAAGATACCAGCAGCGAAGGAATACATGGAACGCCATAACTAAGTGGCTGGTATAGTTTATAGAAACATCTGTTTAGAATACCAACTGGAGACCCCCCAGGTCAAAATGGGAGTCACCTCCCAAGGTGATAGAGAATGACAGAGCTAAGATCCTGTGGGACTTCCAGATACAGAGAAAATGGTACTGGGTGATCACAACCAGACATTGTGATCACTGATGAGCAGCAGAGGACAGCCGTCATGATCGATGTGGACATCCCCAGTGATGGAAACATCAGGAAAAAAAGAACACGGGAAGCTGGAGAAATACCAAGAACTCAGGGAAGAACTAGAAAGAGCCTGGAAGGTGAAGACAACAGTGATGCCCGTGGTCATCGCAGCACTCAGGTCAGTAACCCCCACTCTGGAGAAGTGGCTCCAACACACATCTCAGTCCAGAAGAGCCCAATATTAGGAACACCTAAGATACTAAGAAGAACCCTCAAGCTCCGAAGCCTCTGGTAGAGGACCCGTGCTTGAGAGATGGAGAGCCACCCACCCAGCCCAGGGGTACGAGGGGTGGGTGAGAGATATAAAAAAGGGACGTTTTTAATTAACATATTTTTAGGAACAACAACCAAACACGATGTTATCAACCGGACCCTAAAGTTAGCATTTAACTAATGTTGCTTTAAGTCATTCACCTAGTTTGACACGCCAATCAAAGACTTAACATAAATATCTATGAACACATTTTGACTCAGGGTAGGTTTTAATGTCCTCTTTGGCAATTTTATTTGATACAGTGTTTTGCTTTTTTTTTTTTTTTTAAATCTATGCAAATTTCTGTGCTCCCCTGGGAGAACGGATGCTATATTTTAGCAGAATTAACAATTAATGGGTTAAATAAAGGGACAAATAAACAAAAATAAAAAGGGCTAATGTTTCTTGTTTGCTAATGGACATTTCATGAAGATTGTACACTGTGACAGGCAAACACAAATGTTTTAGAGATCAGCATGCAAACGAAATTAAGAGTGTGTAATGGGCCAGAGACGCTTTGCCAGGACTTTTCTCTGTTATGACATTTCTTTTCTGCTGAGATCTTGATATGCAGCCATTTTTTTTTTGCAAACTCTGCAAGCTCTAACAAACAGGTCACCGTGCTGATTTGAAAGTCTAAACAAAGCCACTTCTAATTTCGTTTGAAGGAAGAGCTGAAGCGCTCCCAGTACTCATTTGCATCTTGGTGACAAGCCAACTAGCGCGCGTTTGCTCTCCGTGACACGAGGCAGGCCACGCGGAGGTAAAGGTCTTGGCCAGCCGTGGGCCTGGCCCGTTGAGTCATCCCTGTGTGTCCAGGACAACAGAGGCCGTGTTGCCGCGCAGCAACAACACTGGGGCTGATGATATTACCCTGGATATGATACAGTTATTGGACAGCATTGTGTTTGCTCCAGCTGAGCCAGACGGCGGGGCACCGACACGGTGTAGAGCCGGTCATCTGCAGCTGTGTGTGACAGCCCCCAGGTGTGAGGCTGCACGGATGTGCTCAGGGAGGCTGCAAACTCAGCAACATCCCCCCTCCTCCCCCCACCCTCGACAAATCAAGATTCTTAAAGCATTGTTTGTCTCTGTGCTCTCTGTAGACGCAGTTCTGAGCACCAGAAGCGCCCGCTGACGCAAATTCAAGGTGACATTTCTATTGCATCTTGGCTTTGTTATGGTTGTAGAGAGACATGAGAGACGGACACCTCACCTTGCTCTTTCAAAACACATTGTGGTCTGACGTATAACCAAATAAAACATAACAGCAGTTCAAAATCTGTGACAATGGTAACTATTCTCTACACTAAACTATTCTTTCTTTTATTAGGTAGCGTATATTTTAGAGACTTTATTGTCTAATAATTTTCCAGCTGCACAGATTAAACCTACTGTGCTTGAATACCTTAAAAATGCGTACATTCTGCTCATGATGTTTTCTCAGACCTGCTGATGTCTGTCTTTGCAGGTGCATTTACATCCTAACAGCAAAAAAAAAAAAAAAAAAAAAAAAAAAAAATCAAAGGTTGTTCACATTAGCTTGGATGTGCCTCATGTTGGCTAAATCATCCAAAAATTCAACATTTATATGCACATGCTAACTTTACTCTGGCATAAAGCACAGGTACAGCAGCACTTTTTATTTTTTTGATTATACTATTTACCTATTTAGAAGGCAGCTGAACTTCTGTCATTCTATTCAAGTCGTTTCATCTCATCCAAAAGGCTTCCTCAGGTCTGAACAGGGTTGGCAGTAACAGGCTTATAATTTTTGGTCAGAACAACCATCAAGGTGATGGTTGTTCACACAATTCACAAAAACCATGCTGTAATTTCCACCTCTTTTTCTTTGTCTTTCAAAAGCCTCCTTGTAACAGTTGTTACAGCTTTAAGCAACTGTACAGGATGTAATAATGTACCTTCATGTCATGCTCTGCCAAGCAGACGCTGCCTGCGCAGATGAAGAATCTCTCTCCTTGGCACGCTTTGTGCATGGAGGGATATGATGAAACCATTGGTCTGAATTCCTCCTATCTCTCTTTTTTTCAGTCTTTGTCGATGAACTACAAAAATTGTTAAAATTGTTGGTGCTTAAGTTTTACTCTTATTTCCCCTGTTGTACCACAACACACACTAATTTTGGACTGAGCACAGATACTTCGCATTTTGTGAATAACGCAGGACGACTGCATGGCTGGTTGGGTAGCGTCGTTCTAAATTAAATATTTGAGGATTTCCGCAACATTGGTGATGTAAAAAATTTACTTAAATGTTCTAAAACACTCCAAGATTGTGAAAAAATTGGATAATTTACCAAAAAATATGAGATTTTTTTTTTTGGATGCTTACAAATGTCAATGTTTTAAAATAAAATAAAATAAAAATGTATTTAAAAAGACACATTTTTTTGTCACAGTTGGATCAGAGGTAACCAAATTCTGCTGATCCAATCCACTAGTTCCACATTCAGCAAGCAGAGTAAAGCTCGCACTGGCCTGGATGGAGAGATGCTATACAATAGGGATTGAAAAGTCAGATAATAACCGAAATAAGGTACAGGATGGTGGGAAGATATGGCAAATGCTTTTATAGTGTTCATAAAAACTCCTCATCTCTTGGCTGGGTGCAGTGAACCCTCCTCTCTCTCTGGCTTGCTTTTCAGACAAGGTGTTGCTTCCTTTCAGAGCTGTCAATGTCTGCATGTTTTTGTTTTCGCACCCTGTTCAGAAGACGTGTGAAAATCGCCGGAGTGGCGGGTCGCACGTCTCCGAAAGGCACCGGGGCCCACGTGGAGACACCCGAGTCACATGCCCTCTGCACGTGTCGTCCACTAGCTACGTCTCGATAGCCCCCCACAGGCTCCCGCTTACGCGTTGCCTTGTGTTCCTGCGCGTTTCTCAGATGCAGCTGACAAAGTGGCCACTCAGCGTTATTAAAGCCGCGAGCGTCGCCGAGGAACTGAACGGCGAGATTGGATGGAGCTGATCTCAGCAACAGCCTTCACGTCTGGCTGTCGGATGGCCCCGGGCCCCCTTCACAGCGGTGGACCTAATCATTCAGCCTAAGTAACTTGTAGACGCAGGACTGTCCTCCAGCTGTCTGGGCGGGCCGCGCTCTTGCCTCCCCGTCACAGATTTACTCACCTGGGGGAATTGCTATTACATCTCCTGTTATTATTTGCCATAAAAATGCAGTGAATGGCGACCAACTCGGAGGTGCAATAAAAAGCAGCGGGGTGTGAGATGGCGTCTGTGCATCATCAATCAGACGCGCTAGTGAAACGCCGGGCCTCTCCTCACTGGGTAGTGGAAATTGATTTTTCTGTAAGTCTCAGCGATTAGGGTGTGGAAAAAAAAGGGGGGGGGGGCGGGGAGGAGATCAGCAGACCTGGGCGGAGCGGGAGGAGGTGAGACGGAGGAAAAGTTCACGTAGGGCCGAGACTACCGATTCGACCTTTACCTGTTTCTTGTCTTTCATCTTTAAATCTGCGGCGAGGTTTTCTCTGAGGGGGATTCTGCCGCCAGGTTGAAATATGAACTGGGGCGTTCAACAGGATTCATCTAAGTCAATAAAATAATGAAACAAGAAAAAAACACCCCTTTCACTCCGGACATGTTTATGTTCCAATGGGAAAAGCAGCTGCGTAATTAAGAGCCCTAATAAAAGCTGTAGCCAGGCAAGGCGACCCGTCTGCAGGGCCCGGAGACGGTACACGCTGCGTCAGGTCAGTCCAACCCGTTTTTTTATGGCGTGACGTGACCAACATACAAGATCTTAGAGAGTTGAGTTCCTGGCAAGAGGTCAAAACCAGGATGACCTTGGAAAATAAAGCAGTGGATGGGTCAAAAACACAGAAGCGGTGATTTTGGGAAACTTTGAACCAAATATGAGTCGATAAGAAACTGGTTCCAGGAGATGTCAGAAGCCTGTCTCAGAAAAGTATTCACACCCCTTGAACTTTTTCCCATTTTGTCAGTCCACCACCACAATCGTCAATGCATTTTATTAGGATATTCCGTAATATGGTCAAGAGTGTTCGCTCACTCTCTCATTCCTTTGGCATACCGAGGCGTTTTTGGAGAATGTCATGCTCCCGACTTTGTGGGAACAGTTTGGAGACGGCCCCATGGCTGTTCTCATGACTGAACACCAGTGCACAAAGCAAGGTCCACCGATGCTTGAATGAGCGAGATTGGCTTGACAGAACTTCACTGGCCTGCATTGGTCCTGACCTCAAGCCAACACAACGTCTTTGGGATAAACTAGAACCGGGCCTTTTGGTCAAACATCAGTGTGTTTGACTTCACAAAAGCATCTCTGGAAGAACGGTTTAAGATTCCCATCATCACGTTCTAGTTGAAATCTTTAGACTGGAGGGAGAATGTGTGTGAACATCAGTTACTGAGACATCCAAAGAAGATGTAGATCTGCACTTTGACTGGGCCGTTCTAGCACACAGACATCTTAATGTGCTTCAAACAATTCCAGGTTCTTTTTTTTGTTCTTTTTTTTTGCAGACTCTAAAAGGGTTTCTTGCAGCATTGCCAACCATTTATCTCCATTCATCTTTTCACCAACCCTGACCTGCTTCCGTGTCCCTGCTGAGGAAAAGCATCCCCACAGAATGATGCTGCCACCTCCAAGGGTCATCACAGGGATGGAGAGTTGAAAGCTATGGATAGTGGAGTTTTTTGTTTGTTTGTTTGTTTCACCACACATAACTTTTTGCATATAGGCCAAAAAAATCTATGTTGGCCCTCAACCCACCAGGGCCCCTTCTTCCCTGCAGGACTTGTTGCAAATTGTAAAGCTTTCATCTTGTCAGAGGCCCGGTCTGTGACACCCAGGTATGCCAGAAGTGTGGACTCTATTTATTAATCAGGTTAGGTTTGGACTCAATATGATTTAGCGGTATCAAAATCATATTGTGAGTAATGAATCTGCATTTTTCTCTCTTCGGAGCTGATTGGTTGAACGGTTCATGTAAAGCCAGAAGGGACAGCAGACCTTTTCACCAACAGTCCAGTTGCATGGCGTGCTATTTTAGTTTACAAAGTCTAGATCTAGGGTATCTGCCTAAATATATAATATCATTAGTTTTTATTATATTGTGACATGCATATGTTACTAGAAGATCTCCGGTTTAAATCTCAGCTAGGACCTTTCTGTGTTCAGTTTGGATGCTCTCCATGTGCATAGGTTGTGGTTGTTTCCTCCCATGGTCCTACTTATATTTAAAATCTAACGATGTCTCTTCCCTGTGGTTTGTTTCCTGAATGAACTGACACACACACACATTCATCCTGCTTCATGGTAATGTGTAACTGTGTCCAGCCCATCCAGCTTCCTGGCCTTATCTCTACTTCATTCATCATGCGTCATCCATACACATTACTGTGCAGTAAGCTATGAATCAGGGTGCTGTTCTTATCATAACCCAGTCGTGGTGATGTTCTGAGGCACGCCGGTGCACTGACCCCCTTCCCTCTGTGTCTCCAATAAGCATAACCATTTCTGACAAGGCCGGAGCTGTTGACGCAGGGAGGAGGATTCTCTCCTCCTTTAGGTACATTACCAACCTTCTGTTCCCTTGGCTTGTTTCCACATACGCTGCTCTGCCTTTGCCTCGTCCTCAAAAAGAAAGCATTTTTTTACTGTTTATCTTATTTATTGTTTTCTCAAGCATTTTCTTTTACCCCACTTGTCTTCGTCCTGGGATTCTCTGCATCAAGATGAAGGGAGAGTAAACAATACTTCATGGCTGGAGACCAGAAGGAATGGGATCCAGTGGAGATGAGTAGAGATACGGAGTCCGGCTGTGAAACTGCTCAATGTACATTTCTAGACACCAGGCACGGGCCTGCTGTTTATTCTCTATTCAGTTCAACTCAGCTTATTTATATAGTGGCAGTTCACAACACGTGTCATCCCACCGCTCTTTACAAAGTCAAGTCTATCGAGTCATATGGACAGAAAGTGGCCCTTCAGCTAAAAAGAACAAAAAAAGGGTTTGTTTCATTTCTATTAATCATCACTTCTCCTTATTGATCATATGTTTGTCATGTTCATAATCATTCTGGCTATACTATACAAAGAAACAAGGGCTTTCACTTTGGTAGAGAAAAAGCTGGAGGTTGGCTAATCGAGAAAGTGTACGGCTGCTGTTTTCATTGCTCATAAAAGGTTTCTTCTACTTTACCATAGAAGGGCATACTGGTGACTGTTATGTCATTGCACGGTAGGGTGAGTGCAAATGCTACAGTAATTCAATTGAATTCAATTCAATTCTATTCAATTTTATTTATATAGCGCCAATTCATGAAACATGTCATCTCAAGGCACTTTACAAAGTCAAATTCAATCATATTATACAGATTGGGTCAGATTATACAGATTGGTCAAAAATGTCCTATATAAGGGAACCAGTTGATTGCTTCAAAGTCCCAACAAGCAGCATTCACTCCTGGAGAAGCGTAGAGCCACAGGGAGAGTCGTCTGCATTGTACATGGCTTTGCAGCAATCCCTCATACTGAGCAAGCATGAAGCGACAGTGGGAAGAAAAACTCCCCATTAACGAGAAGGAAAACCTCCAGCAGAACCAGGCTCAGTATGAACGGTCATCTGCCTCGACCGACTGGGGTTACAGAGGACAGAGCAGAGACACAACAAGAGAGACAAAAAAACACAGAAGCACACATTGATCCAGTAATCTGTTCTACATTAGATGGTAATAGCGGGTGAGCCGTCTCCTCTGGATGATGTCACAGCTAACAGAACGTCAGACCAGGTGTACCTACTATGAAGAAAAAAGAGAGAGAACAGAAAGTTAAAGCAGAAAGGACAACACGTAATGCATAATTGAAGAACAGTATAGACTGAGAAATTAGATCTGATCTTTATTGGTAAAATAATTAAGACCATGTCTATTACACTTCAGCTTTATATTCAGGTGCTTCTTGGTGTTAACCTAGCACATAAAATCCAATAGATGCATTCAAATTTGTGGCTGCATCGTCAAAAAAATGTGTTAAAGTTCAGGGGTTTGAGTAGTTCTGCAGTGCACCGTGGGAATCCTGAAGGGTTAGATGCAGGAGACGCACACACTTGAATGCGTTTCATTAGCTACCCACATACTGCCTTTCCTGACTTGATCCTGTGTCTACAGGAATAATGTACATGCGCCCATTATCTGGAGAAGGAGCTGCCAGAGCGTGAGGGGCATCTTTCGCCTGACTGACTTTCATTTACAAAGTGGCGATGTTACTTTTGTGTGGGGGAAATGAGATAGCAGTGCAGCAGACAGTGGGCTACATTATCCGGAGCCGGGCGCACATCCGGCTTTCTCTTTTCCCCTTTATCAGCGGCTTTTTCTCACATTGTTCACCAGCCCGCGAGACAGGCAGCGGGGGAAAAAAAAAAAAAAAAGCCAGTCTCTCAGGATCAATTAGTCACTTGCAGGGAGTTGGGGAGCACAGAGGGAACTGGGAGACAAAAGCAGCGGCCATGTTAGCGTCGCACAGAGGTGATAAAGTGACATAGTCTTTCTTCCAGGCCATTAATGTGACAAGCACTCTCCGTCCAGGGAAGGTGGACCTGAGAGTGAAGTGGTGCCGCGCCAGGACTTGAAGACGGCTCTGGAAAAGAGCACTGCCTTCTTCTTTCTGACACACTTTCTCCACCTCTGAGCGTCTCTGCTCTCGCTGCCCTCTTTTGCCAGCTGTTTTCCTCCACTCTCCATCTCAGTGCTCTCCCAGGAGCGACTTTTACTCTCCCTCCCGTCGTCTATCTCCCCTCACTTTTGTAAAAAGCTGCCTCCATTCAGAGCTCCAAAGTCGTCCGCGCACTCATCCCAATTTCTGCTTTCATCCTTGACTCTGCCGTGCTCTTTTTTTTTTTTTCTCCCCATACCTCCAATCTTCTGTTCCATTTTTCTCAGTATCGCCCATCTGAGGTCTCCCCATCGCATCCAGCTTCTCCTCTCCCCAGCAAAAGCTCATCTGTTCCCACCCCTCTTCAGGTGATTGAAGGTGACACAGGTGATCCAAAAAGAGTGCTCCGCCACAGCAAGACACAGCCCCCCCTCCCCCAAAAAGCACAGGACGGAAAACACATTGTTTTTGTGTTGGTGTGTTTGTCCTTAAGAAGCAGTGAGCAGTGTGGGAGCGGGATGTGAAAAAGGCCAGATTTATTTTTCACAGGGGTGGTCATCTGGCTGTGGGTGGTTTGGATCGCTGTGTTCTGTTTAGAGTTCTTTTTCTTTAGGCGTAATGGTCGTAGGTATTTTGATCAGCAGTGTGACCTGAAAGCCATATGAAGCATGGTCTAGAGACGGTGCTGAGTAAATTAATCTAAAACCCAGTCCTTATTTGACTTGTACGAAGTCAAAATGAATAATATACGATCACCAGAGAGTTTATTAGTTACAATTGCAAAGTGCTTCTTAACACAAATATTCAGATAATCGCAACAATCTGGACCCGTAGAAGCCGAAAAACGTCAGAATAGGGGACTGAAGAGACGTTGATCGTAGCATGGTTGTTGGTGCCGGACAGGCTGGTCCGAGTAAATAGGCAAAATGGTTTCAGATGATAGAAAGGAAGCAGTGGCTGAAATAACCGCTCATTGCAATTGAAGTTGGGCAGATTAACATCTCTGAACACGTGAAACATCATTCATCTTTCAAGCAGATGGGCTCCAGCAGAGGAACACACAGAACCAGCCCTATCAGCTGAGAACAAGAAACTGGGTCTTCAGTTACCACAAGGTAACCAAAGTTAGACAACAACCGATTGGCAGAAGTGGCCATGTTTCAATTTCAGCTCCAACATTCAGATGGCGAGGTCAGGATTTACCATAATCATCATAAAAGGATGGATCAGTCCTGTGTTGTCCAGGCTGTGGTGTGATGATGTAGGTAGATAGTTTCTTTGCGAACTTTGGACCAAGGGTCAATTTAGTATAATTTAAAATCCAAATGCTATTAATATTGTTAATGTCATTATTATTATTGTTGACTATTGTTGTTGACCATCTCAATCCCTTTTATGTCACGGACAAACACAAATTAGCACATAACTGTGAAGTGGAAGAAGAGGATTTTTGGCTCTCAAAAATTCCAACAAACAAAAGACCAAAAAGAGTGGATTTGTATTTGGGCCCCATTCCCTTCTGTACCCCTAAATAAAATCTGAGCAACAATTGCCTTTTTAAAAATACAGCATTAGCAAATAGAATCCAACTGTGTCTCCTTTAATCTCAGTATAAATCCTGCTGTTCTGTGAAGACCTCAGAGGTTTGTTGGTGAACATTTGAGATCAAACAGCATCATGAAGACTGAACAGAGCAGGGAGAAAGTTGTGTTCATTCGCTGTTCAATCCATCATCTGAAAATGGAAAGAGTTTAGAGCAGCTGCAAACCTACAGCGACAAGGCCGTGCACCTCTGTTCTCTAATCTTCCTGCAGGCGTTTATTTAAAGGACATTCGTTTCTCACATACAGCCAGAGGGAACGACATCTGATCTAAATAACAATATTCTGGACTGATCTGCACCCCCCCCCCCTTCCAGATTGACCACTGTAGCATGGTCAACAACGAGTCCTCTCCATCTAACCATGTGTGAAGTGTGCAAATGTGTTTTAGAAATGTCAAAGTTCCTTCCCTGCGCCGAGTTTGACGTTAAAATGCCTTTGATACGAGCATGTTGATACATCACGGAGAGTCTGACCGCTGAGTCATTTTCCATCTTTTCTGCTTGACTGTCCTTTTGCTCCCCGAAGATAAAAATAAAAAGCTAGCCATCCCTTAAAATGTTCCCTATGTTTGTTTCATCAGCGCGAGTGTGAAACATCTCTGGATGGTGAGTAAACTTGTATGCATGGACAAGCTTTATTTGTGCTGGCCCATCACACGCTCGTTCCCAATTGGGGGAATTGGTTGAACAGGGGGACGAGTCTCGCAACTCGTTAACTCTGCTTGGCGTGTTCACTTCGGCGGATAAAAACACTGTTATTTCTGCCTTTTATGGGACTTAGTTGGTGCAGGACTATTTCAGGCCCGCTGGTGATGGTTTTTAACAATGTGTGAAGTGAAGGACGATGGAGTGACGCGCGCACGCACTGCTCTCACCGTCTCTGTCTCTTCTCATCTCGCCTCGTTTCTTGACCACTCCAGAGTTTGACCTCACTACATTCCTCCAAAGCGAGGCCGGAGATTGGGCTGCTTAAGGTAAGCTGTGCCACTATCAACGCCACGTCATTACAGAAAAAAACAATTGTTACATTTCAAAGTGAAATCGAGGTTGATCCTTGACTTTCAGAGAGGAGCTGGTACGTTTCTTGTGCTTTGCAACTTTTAGACGTGCCTCTTGTCCAACATGGATCAAATAGCAGCCTCACTAGCATGCAGTCCACCTCTACAGAGCCCCGTCTACTGAGTTAATATTTAGGTCTGGTGTGTTGAAGAAGAGACGCGTTCCAACGTTGCGGGACACCGGCCTAGAACTACAGTTTTAGACAGGCAGTCATTCTAGAGCGTGCCCAGCTTCTCCTCTGGTGACACTATGCATAAGATATACTGCAACCAGCTACGACCAACACATGGCCAAGATCATCAACAGGTCGACGCATCGGCAAACAGGCTCTGAAAATGTTTCAACGCCTATCCAGGAGGCAGGTTGCCTCCGATTTAAGCCTGTTTGCTGATGCCATGACCATCAGGTCATGACAATCCTATGTGTTTAAAAAGAAGGCGACTGGACGTCTTCTCTTGTTTCTCCTGTAGTCACTAATGGGTCCATTACGAACACGTCAGTCGTTGGCCCTGTCCTCTATTCAGCTCAGTGTTTACTTGACAATCCAAACATTCCTACCCATGCCATTTGACTTGTTCAGCTCACATGGCCTTGTCAAGGAACACGGAGCAGGGGACAGACACTGTCAAGGATAAAGTACCACCAAGCTACGGAAATTTGATATACCTTTATTTTTAAACTGAAAGATATTGTATTATATATTATTTTTATTGCTCCACAAGACACTAAAAATTTGATATTTTAATAAAACAAGCAAAGTAGTATGATTTTCGTAGAAATCCACCAGTAAACCATAGAAGATCTAAAAGGTCACAGGATCTGCAGTGAGCAGGATATGGGTCCAATTTTCAATCAGTGGCTCAGCTCAAGTCTGCTCGTCAGGAATCGTGGTTAAATGTACGTGATCCTATTTTCTATGAAACTGAAAGGAAAGTGAAATATGTGGCTGAAAAAACATGTATACTTTGTGTTGTATCCAAATTTTCCATTTGTAAAATTATTTCATTCGTCAGTGAACTTGTTGCCCTGAAGTATTTTAAAAATTTCAAATCTGCAAGTACCTGTACTGGTGGGCTGAATTTGAACCATTCTTGAATTGATGTTAGGGATCACTCAAAATTATTCTAAGGGCCACAAAAACTCCCCGGGCCATACTTGGACATGCCCGGTTATGGGGCGTGTGGGAAGATGAGAGAACCACACAGAATCCCACCCAATGCCAAGAGACGGTGGTTAACCTCACGAGGTTCTGGACTGGGGGGAAACCAGAGGACCCAGCGAGAGCCTGAACGTGCACAGAGGGAACACACAAACTCCACTAAAACATGTTCCCCTATTATACGTTTATTACGCTTTTTGGTAGGTTGTGAAACTCACGCCATCCCTGTCGTCACCTTGGTTTTGTAATAACAAGCTTCTGTTCTGCCTCTAAATAAAAAAAGATGTAAAAGATGTAAACAAACATGACTGGAAACCCCTCTTTGTGTTAAACAGTAGATAAAAAAAGCAGCAGAAGGGCTAATTTTCACCAAACTGATCCTTTAACGAGCCGCTGAGCTCTGTCTTACTGTAGCCATATGAAGCTCTGTGTCTGGAGGCAGCGATGTCAAGCTGTTGTGCTGCTGTAGAAATGAGCGCATACTGTGGATGCCCACACTTCCTGACACTTTCTCTTCTAACTGGTCCACAGGGTCACCCAAGCCTGTTTAAGCAACTTACAGCCTTGGCTGTCCGCTGTCTGCTTGGGAGGAAAATAACTTATTGTTTCTCTGCGAGGCCTCTTTTCACCATTACGCAATGCGATGCGTACAAACACACACACACACACACACACACACACACACACACACACACACACACACACACACACACACACACACACTTATATTCACTCCGTCTCCTCCGCCCTCTTTACGCCACCGTGACAGCTTTGTCACAAAGATGAATTTATCGTCAGCACAGCAGCCAAAACAAGTAATTTGATTGCCCCAACCACAAATTAAGTTAGTGTGATTCAATTTTCGATTTGGGCTTCTCCTGCAGCCATACATCAAGGGAGACATATTTCATTACACAGCAAAACCACCGGGAGGGAGGCAGCGGTGGCCCACTCCATCCATAAGAAGACATCATGGCAGCATTATGGCGTTTACTCGATACAGCTGCGGGTCCAGTTCAGGAAAGGTGACGGCTTTGGTGCCGGTCGCCGGGCTTGTTATCCTCAGGGCAACCCTGCCACGCAGAAAAGAGCCGACATACGCGGCTGGTTTGGGTAGCTGCGAGCCAAGTGTGACAATGTGCGGGAGGGAAGGCCTGGCTACACGACAATGTGCATGAAAGTTGTGCAAAGGTCTAGGATTTGAAGTCTAGGACAAATAATGCAGTCTTGAAGAAGTAAACAGACCCAAATATATTTTCTTACCACAACCACAGACATTATTTATTTGAATAGTACGGTACGGACCGCCACAGAGTGGTGCATGACTGTGCTCGAGTTGATACGTGATTTAAATAATAAAAACGAAATCATATGCATACACACATATATATATATATATATATATATATATATATATATATATATATATATATATATATATATATATATATATATATAATTCTGAAAAGTGCGGCATGCATTTTCAATCGATGCCCCTAAGGTCAGCACTTTGTAGGACCACATTTGTCTGCAAATCTTTTGGAGGATGTTTTTACCAGCATTTCACATCTTCAGACCAGAAATTCTTTACCCGTTCTTCTTTGCCAAACATATCAAGCTCAGTCAGGTCAGTTTTGACTGGGCCATTCTGACACAGAAATATCTTTTGTAGATCTGACTGAATGCCAGATCCACATGCACGCCTTTAGCAGCTTCTACCAGGATTCCCATCAGGATTGTCCTGTATTTAGCTGAGTCCATCTTTCTATTAACGCTAAACACCTTCTGTGTCTCTGCGCCATGATGCTGCCTCCACCTTTTTTCCGTTGGAGAGATGGCGTGTTGCGGTGTTTTCTGGCACAGATTATATTTTGCAGGAGAGCAAAAAATGGCTGGATGTTGGTCTCATCTTATCAGAGCAGTAGTTTTCTTTCAACAATGGCTTTTTTCTGCTAACATTCTCTCATAAAAGGCCAAATTTACTTATGATCAATAGCTATGCTTTCTACTGATGATTTGCATCTCTGGATCTCTGCAGCTCCTCCAGTGCTAACATGGGTCTCTTGGCTGCTTCTCTGACTCCTGCTTTC
The DNA here is from genome assembly GCF_011125445.2 of Fundulus heteroclitus. Lineage (NCBI taxonomy): Eukaryota > Metazoa > Chordata > Actinopteri > Cyprinodontiformes > Fundulidae > Fundulus > Fundulus heteroclitus. The sequence goes on from NC_046361.1 coordinate 9,261,566, forward strand.
TTTGCCCGTCAGCTTTGATGAAAAGCCATATCCTGGTAGGTTGATAGCTCTACCATGCTCGTTCTCTGTGTTAGAGGATGGAGATAACTGATTTGTGTGAGGCATTCAAAGCCAAGGATATTTTTTCTACAACCTAACCCTGCTTTGACCCTCTCACAACTTCCCTCCTGCCCCGTCTGCTGTTTTGCTTGGTCTTCATGATACTTTTTCTTTCCCTAATGTTCTCCAGCAAACCTCTGAGGCCTGCACAGAACAGCTGGATTTGCAAGGAGACCTCTGCAGGCAATTGATTGCACTGGACTTTATTGAGTGGTTGTATTTTTATTTGCGAAAGAAAAAAAGATGGAAACCACATACCACATGTTCCTTTCTCACAGTCATGTGCTGCTTTGAGTTGCCCTATCACATAAAAAGTGGCAAAGTTCAAGGTGTAGGAATGCATTTGTAAGACACTGTATACTAAAAAAAAAAAATCATGTAATGAAATTCTCATTTCATATATATGTTCCCTTCTTAGGACTCCGATACATTCCTGAGGTCTTCCCCACTGTCTTACTTTCCCACTAAACTTCTTTGTTTCGCCTCCACTGTAAGCTTTCTCCCCGGGCTCTTGACTACTAAATGGGTTTGAAGCCAGAGCGCTCAATCAGTGCCCGCCACCACCGCCTCCTCCTTCCATTTCCCCACAATAGAGCCAGGACTTTCTAATTAAACCACCGGCTGTTCTTCTGAGAAACTGCAGTTTGAAAGCTGTGAAGTGAATATCCAGCACTTGGCCATTAATTCAAATGAATATCACAGATGTGGTAATGAAACGTGCCTCCAGTTTTTGGCTCTCCTCCTCCTTTTTTTTTTTTTTTTTCCCCCATCGACAACAGACTTTGTTCATGTGTGGATTGTTGTTGTTCTTTACAAATTAGACCGCTGTTGTGTTTAAGAGGTACAAGAGAGAACTCACTTTGAATTAACGAGCCACCCTCAGACGCTCTGACAGATCACAGTTAAGAACATTTGAAGTCCAACGGGGTAGCGTGCAGTGAGACGCCGCTTTCTTGGATTGAAGTGAAACTTTCTTGGCGCACTTCTTTTTCTTACACCGAACCTCAGATTCCTTACATTTCTGTTCCAACTTGCTGCTCTGGGAAAGAACAGTGACTGATTTTGTTTTTCCGCTCCGTCGCAGCAGTGTGACTGGCAAGTCAGTCTTGCAAAAACCAGGCGCGTGGCATTTGAAATGCAAATGATCGCCACTTTTCGTTGAAGCCGGAGCCAGACTGCCTTTGATGGAAGAAAAAGTTCTGCTCTGCATCTTCTGGGAGTCAAGGTGCGGTTCTGAAGTGACAGCTTTGTGCACTTGAGTACTGGAAAACATCCAGATCCTTGACCTTTGGATTAAATCACTGCTTTTTTGCTGATGACAGAGTTCCTTGGTCTCGCTAAACTGTGACCGGATCGGCACCTTAAGCTCCACAGATGTGACCAACTATCCGTAAAAACTGCCTGCACTGGTTTTTCTTTTTTCTTTTTGTGGAAAATTGGTTGGTCAAAATAACATTTCTCTCAAGGTCTTGCTCAAAGTTGCTTGCAACATCGTGTTCCTATTTATGCTCTCTGACAAAAGAAGTTACGTTAAAGTAATGGGTACATCAAACCGGACCATTCTCAGAAGGAATTATATTAGTGGATTTTAATCTAGTTCAATTTTGCGAGAGACCAATGTTGGTTCCTGCTTTCTCAGCTGAACACCCAATTGTTTACATAAGTCACTGCTGCACCTTATCCTGAAATTTACAGCAATTTACTGTGATTTTTCAAGCTGTATGCAAACAAAATTTCATTCTGTACGCACTTTGTGCATACAAAATGACAAATAAAGTTGTCTAAGTCTAAAGTTGCATGTTTTGAAAGCTGTCAGCTCCATCCATCCGACCTGATCCACTGATCACGAGTCTACTGGGAGATTTTCCCAACAACTATGAGTTTTTGTTGAACAATCAAATAGCTATCTTGAGTTTGGCTGCAGATTGATGCAGCAGGAGAACCTATGTGATTTTACATAGTAACACTGATGCTGTTTGGCGGAGAAAAGAGCAAAAAACCAGACAACAGTGTCGTCTAGAAAGTCTAGATTGTCTGTATCCATTGATATAGTGTTGATTTTCCCCTCAAGGAGAGCCGGAGTACCCTGAGAAAACATGCATGAGCATAAGCAGGACATGTGAACTATTCCACGCACTTCCATTTAGCCCGTTATTCTTTAATCATTTGATTTCTTCATGGTGACCTGTCCAGTGTGTACGCCGCCTCTCACCCAGTGACCGCTGGGGATTGGCACCCCCATCCCCATCCACACACCCCCACTGCAGCTCTGCGAGGATGACCAGTAGCACGGCTTTCCTCACTCCTCCATGTGTGGCCAATGAAATGCATTATAAATACATATAATAAGGTCAGACAAGACTGCCAAAGAGTGGTTCTAATATAGCTGTGCTCCTGGGACTCTAAAGGTTGCTCCATGTAAAACTTCTCTTAGAATGCATTTTGGGAATTTAGAGCCGGGAGGAGCGTTGCTCACTAGAGGGATGAACACATCCCATCTGACCTGGAAATCCCCTCCAGGGGTCCTGGGTAACGGTCCCGGCTCGTAAATATGAATGAAGTTGGTTTTACCTGAAGGTACGTGTCATCAACTTAGAGAGTTCATTAGCCAATTAAATTTATAAATACATGGTCACCAAATGGACTTCATCTCTTCTGGGTTTTTGCAGAGACCCTGTGGGAAATTAAGGTGAAAAATGAATTACCTCTGGGGTCTCCGGCTGTTTTTGCCTTGTGCTCTCTCTCTCTCTCTCTCTCTACTGAAATGCAGCTGCTAAATCTGGGGCCCACGGAAACGACTCTCTTTGGACCCTGAAATAGTGTATATTCATAATCCCTGGCCAACTCATCCATATATAGGGCCACTGAAAAATGGGAAAATATTCCCTTGTGGGTATTTGCCTGTTAGATGGATGCGAAGATATTTCGGATTGTTGGATAATAGAAAATCCAAAATAGCACTGCGTTTCAGAAAAGGGAGCAAAATGGGTCTTGTTTGTCTTGTGAGTCTCCTAATTCATTCAGTTACCGCTGTCCCTAAAATGATCCCTCACAACAAATTTTCAAGGCCGACTGCCCAGGTTCAGCAGAGCTATGCTGGCTATCATTCGACGCAGGTTTCATTTGAGAAGCACTCCCAAGAGTGAGCAGAGGAAGAAGAGGAGTGACGGAAAAGCCCAGAGCGTGGCACATTTCTGGCAAACAAGTATCTGCTGTAGCTCCCTCTTCATCCTGATGCCAGGACTGTGGGATTCCAAATTATGGCTGTAAATTTTACGCAACTGCCTCACGCTTGATTACCCTCCATCTGAGTTTTCACTCTGCCTTTTACATCGCTGCAATTTCTGACTCTTTCCATTCTATTTGTTTTGCTTTATTCATCTCTGTCGATTCTGGCTGCTTATGCCCATTTCCCTCTCTGTGCTTCTTTTCTTTTCTTTTTTTTTTGCTGTCGCAATTGTTTTTATTTGTCCAAGTATGTAATCTACTAACACATCTCAGAATAAATCTTTGGGCACGCGGAGGGGGGCACAGATGCTGGAATTTAACCAATAAACCTCTTTGAACAATTTGTATACATTTAATTTTGATAGATTTTGAAGAATCATCGTTGTGAGTTTTCTGCTTAAAAGATACCTCAGTACATTTCAACATGGAGAGACTCACACAGACAAAAGAGGCAATTAGAGAGATTTAGTGACATAAATTAGGAAGTTCTTTGGCGCTTGGACCCTGGCAGAAGACGTGAAAGCTGAGAATGTCTGAGCTTGGATGTTCGTTTTAGGAATAGGATTAGTGAAATCTTCCCCTGGGGTCCGGACACTGGTGGTGGAGGCCGCAGGGGAGAAGTAGTCAGTAGAAGCCTGTGAGCGCGAAGGAGGAATTGGGGTGGAGGAGGGTTGAAGCTCAGCTTTCAGAGCAGGAGGATCCATGAATGCAGAGTCTTGTGGGATGATAGGATGAGGACTTGACTCAGACTGGCTGACGCACGGACACATGACCCGGTGATCAGTGGAAACTCTAACGAAGAATTAACCTTACCGGTCAGACTTTTCTTTAAATGTAATCAAGCTCACTCTATATAGGGTATTCCTCGTATGTCACTCAGCGATATTAATGAAGGTGTTAGTTTACGAAGCAGAGAACAGCTGGGTATGGCTAGTGTGCTTGCAGTACAAACATCCAACTGTGATTTTCTATTTTTTATTCACACTTTTTGACTCTGTACGGCTGCATTAAACACTCCTGCCTAGTATGTGAGAAACTTAAAAAGGTTTTTACTGATTTAAATTTTCTTGTACCAAGCACATATCCTGGACCTGCAGAACCGCTCGACTGTCAAGGCTACGCTGAGCGTGGTCAAACCAGTTAGCCCCAGTATGCCTCAGCTGGCAGGACAGCCTGAATCCTCATTTTAGCCAACACCAGTGGGAAGACTAAGCAGCAAATATGATGCCAGACACATTAATTATACATAAAGGGCAAGGTGTTTTGCAATGAGTGAACAAGGAAGCATTTAGAAAGCAGCACCCAGATTCATTAGTGCACAGGGCACATAATTAAGTAATCAGCCTGTGCTCGGTGTATATAACAGTGGATTAGTTCATCCTTTTATGACTGCTCTGCTTGAATGTCACAAAACGTATTTAGGTGATATTAGTAGAAAAAGATTATTTTTTTTTTACTACCAGTGGTTAATATACAGTTGAAGCAATCAAATGAAACTGTTGATTCCTGCAGTTTTAAGTTTTAAAGATAGTCTTCAATACGATTTTGTGGTGCTTGTGGCCTTCACCAACTGCAGACAGACAGGAAACAGGTAGTGTGAGAGGAAAGAACACCTGGGGCAAAGGTCTCAAGGTTGGGAATTGAACCACAGACCGTCACACCGGTGACCAACAGTCTATGACTTACGCTGCCCCTTTAAGATGATATTTAATCTTTGTCACTTCTTGCTTCAGCGTTTCTGCCCACATTAGGCTCTATATTGGCTTAAATGTGCTCCTGCAGACACATAATGTATGAGGTTTGTGTCATTGCAGCTATAATGGTTCTTCTGTCTGAGTTGTATTTCAGGATACGAGTCCTTCAGAGTAGATAACAAAGCTGCAGCAAACTTGCTCATCCAGCATATTGTTTACTAGATACCACATCACCTCTAAAACCTCATCTTGTGCCAATCCAATTATGTATTCTGGCTAACTGGTAAAACTCCTTACCAGCCCATGTGGGAGCTAGTAGCTGATCTTTATATTTATTATGTAGAAACACTAAATTTTTTATTTTCATTTTACTGTACTTTACAAATATTCACAATCTTTTTCATCTTGTTGTTTTAACAACAATTAGTGCTTTAATAAGGTGTAATTGGTACACAGATACAGGTAATTTCAAAGATGCTGAAAGGTAACAGTGACAGTTGGAAAAACAAATGCACTTGACATTTTCAAAGTTTAGGCAACACACAAACTCATTTAGACAGTGTTAAGTTTACACAAAGCTCTTTATGAGATGTAGACATATCATCTAAGTTTAAACAAAGCAAAACCGCTAGGTTTAAATAGGATCTGAATGTGTGGAGTATTTATATCAACAACAAAAAACCTTTCTTACAGACCACAGGTTGCCTTAAAAAAGATTCGGAATAAAGGCTTTCCTTTAAAATAGTATGAATGAACTATTCTCATCTATTTTTCATTTGTGAAACTGCATTAATTAATAATATCTACATGTAGAACGAATACCTGTATTTTTGTTTTTTTGACACTTTAGAAGATATTAAATGTGAGAAGATGTGAATTTGTCGATGGGAAAGAAACGCATTTTATGTGTAGTTAAAGATTTAAACTGTCTTTGACCACAAGACTCTTTCTGAATATAATTCATAATAGGCAAATTTCAGCATGAATCACAGTTTCCAACCAGAACTACATTGTTATGCAGTAACAGCATCGTCGTAATCATGTTTCTCGTAAGACAGAGATGACGCAGTTCTGAAAAAAAAGTCTCTAATTTTATAGTAGCGACAATAAAACTAGAATTTGCAAAAAGTCCTGGACTCATATATTGATTGCTCAAGTTCTAGCATATGAACATCTAGCTCATCAAGTAAAAACCTTGCGTTAGTACATTAAAGGCCCCGAGTTTGAGCCCAACTCGTCACAAGTCTTTTAAGTTTGTCAATCACAGCTAACACAAGTCAGTGTTTAGATTTTTAGTGAAAACCTTTGGACAAAAATAGTCTACGCCAATTTTAGCTTTGACATTGTGGTCCATTCAGACATTTTAAAGATGAATTTTTGTGAAAAGAATTTCACTGGGATGGTTGATGGAAATGTAAATCATCTTTTTGGCTATTATTTAAAAAGCCACTAAAATCAGTTTTCATGGTATATGGCGCTCAGAGGTTTATCCTTTCTTGCCTGTGGGGGAAGAAAGCCAGACGCTTCTCTAAAAGTATGGCCCGAGATCTTGTAGTGCGCTTCCTCATCTAATCTTAATGCTTTAATATTTCATGCAGTTCAAGGCCTCCTTTGTAATCTGCCGCCGCAGCACTTTTCTGGACAGTATTTGAATTATGTGCCTGCGAGCCATTCTCCGATTCAGGCAGGAAGCAGTCGTCCCCATGAAAAGAAATGGGGGTCACTTGTCATAATGGTGGAACACTTCTCAGCTAAATGGATGCTAAGATTAGCTCTTCTGAGAAAAGGATGAGTCATTATAATCTCCATACAAAGTAAAGCAAGCGGCCGTTCGACATTTAAGTGGACAGCGCTGTGATTCCAGCAACAATAGAGCACAAGCTCCTGAGGGAGGTGAAAGGAACGTGAATGGCAAATGTCACTGAGGCGAGATTTTTTTTTTTTTCCCTCACCGCATATACTAATTGGATTTTTCTCCCTTTTTTTCCCCCCCTCTTCTTCTTCTTTTTAAAGATGCATTAACCGCTCCTCCATGAAATCTTAATTGCGTAGCTGCGAGTAAGAAAACACGAGAGGAAGCTGCAGAGACACGGTTGCTGTTTCAGGACCGTTGAGTCACTTTCCCTGGGAAGCGGCTTGACGAGCAAACACAAACTTCCTGCTGTGGCCGTATGCTTGGCTGGCTGCCACTCTGCAATTTAACTCACTGCCTAAAAAATAAATAATTCCAGCAGACATCTCTGAAGAAGGATGGTTTTACTAATGGCATGAGCCTAACATATTTACTTTATGGGGGAGAGAAAAAAACAACAACAACAACATGAAAACCCATACAATTACTTAGCCCTGTGATTTCTCACCAGATGACGCAGTTGTAATTAATTACGTTTTGGGGAGCTGGACAGTGAAGTTACATGAAAGCTTTCGAACGTTTTTGCCCTAATTACTTTTGCCTGCCACCTAGCTTCTTTCCAATGGCTTTTCGTTTTAAAGCAGAGCATAAATAAAAACTCAACTCTGTAATTCTGAGATGTTTTTAGATTAAATTCAGCCTCATCACGCAGACCAAAATCAAGAGTAATTGGAGATTTTAATTTGCACTCAGATGTTAGCGCATGGTTGTTTGGCTTGTATGTCTTTGTGTTGCCCCACAAAGGACTGGCAACACATCCAGAATGTTGCCTGTTGATAGGAGAACAGAGCAGCGTTCTTATTACCTGACTCCGCCAGATGGATTTGCTCCGCATATCCATCTGGAAACCTTCCGTTGAAGTAATTTTGGGAAGGGGCGAAAATACTGGTTAGCTAATTGGCTTATGTTGGTGATAGACGGGCCAAATAAACCAATCAGATTCGTCGTCGCTCGTAACAGAGCAACGACGAAAACACAACCACAAGCCAAGCTACTCTTGCTGCTGCAGGTAAAGGCTCGTTAGCTCAGCAAAGAAATACTCTGTAATTCCGATAAAACTTGCTCGATTTCCACGCTAACGCTAGTTTCATCGGCTGAAGCCGCCATGTTCTTTAGACTGAACTGTCGCTTCTCGTTGCGTCACACCTCAACCCGCCTCAAAGCCAACGCTGATTGGACGTTCGTTTGGTGAACGGCTCCAAATTTTCTTCAACGGAGAGTAGCCAGACTGATCTGCGAGTGAAACCTTGAAAGCTCGCGAGATCAGGATGGTCTCACGAGGCTAGCGTTCTTACACTTTTCCATTTTAAAAGTACAAACTTTCTAGACTCAAATTTTCAGATTTCTTTTTCACTATCTAGTCTGTTAGAGAGAAACATATATAAAATACAAAAGTTGCCACAACACAACCTTAAACTCATACTTTGTTAAAGCCTGATTCTGTTTCAGCATTCAGTCTTTATGATGGTAGTCCTCAACTCTGTCAGATTGTGAGGACTCTAGTCCACAGACCTCATGAAGTCATTCTTTTGTAGATTTGGATGTAAGCGTGGACCTGTTGTGATGTGGACAGGAAATAAATCCCCTCGTTACCTTTAGCGGTTCTAAGTTTGGTTTCATCAGAGCGTAAACACATCCTCATACAAGGTTTGGGGAGATGGTAGCTGCCAGGACTGGATATTTTCTCTGAAAGAAAAGAAATGTGGACTTTCAAAGCCACTGTTAATCCCACACATATGGAGACTGGTGGAGACTTGGCTCACGTAGAACCCACCAAGCAGCTCCTTCTGTATCACTGCCGGCCTCTTTGCAGTCTCCCTGAGCAGTGGCAGTAATTGTTTACATCTGAACAATTTTGAGTGTTGTGATAGAAGTACAAAAGAGAAAGTCACTCATTTCAGACAGTGAAACCCATATATTATGCAGATTCATTACACATGGAATGAAATATTTCAAGTCCAATTTAGATTATTTTTGCTTATAGATTATAAAACAACCAAATTCGGTGACTCAGAAAATTTTATTATTACAGAGGATCAATAAAAAATAGTATTTTAAATAGAAATGTTAGGCTTCTGAAAAGTATGTTGGTAAATAAGTATGCACTTATTTGGTTGGACCTCCTTTTACACAAGTCACTGCATCAGTGCAGCGTGGCATGGAGGGAGCGGGGGGAGGGGGGTCTGCGTGTGGTCCTGCTGAGCTGTTCAGGAAGGCCAGGTTGCTTCAAAAGCTGCCTTCCGCTCATCTACATTGTTGGGTCTGGTGTCTTTCATCTTCCTCTTAACAACAGCCCAAAGATTCTCTGTGCGGTTCAGGACCTGTACTATCATGGTAACTGGACCAGCTTTTGGTACCCTTGGCAGTATGGCCAGCAGGGCTGGGCGATAAATCGATTTAATCGATTAATTCGAATTTACAATTCTTTTAGATTTCATTTTTGGAAAATCTGGATTTTATTTTGCCAATACACTCATTGGGTTTCCATGAAGAGAACAGCATGTGATGCTGAATATATGTTTAGGCAAATATATTGTCAAAATATTGTTAAGTAGAAACTTTTTTTACCATAATACAAGGTACTTCATTTACTTATTTACTTTTTTTTAACTTAGTTTGAAGTTCACAAGTGCAGTGAAGCCTGTTCTTAGCTCAATGTGTAATACCACTAGCAGCAAATGTTATGTTATATTTTCATTGTTTATAATGGCACGGCTGCCGTCTTGTTTTACAAGCATGTTTCACAGCTTGTTTTTAGTTGCACTTTGAATTCAGGTCAACTCCCTGACGAAATACTTGACATAAAAAGCAAGGTTTTAAAATAATTTCTTTAATTTCTTTTTATGAAACAAAAAGGAGGAAAAAAATCGATTAATCGGATTTGGTATGATAAAATCAGAGATTTATTTTTTAATCCATATCGCCCAGCCCTAATGGGCAGGTACCAATACTTGCAGAAGAATGAAATCTGCATCTCCATGTCCTGGTAGATGGCTGTGTTGACTGTAGACTTCAGCAAACCCAGTGGACCAACACCAGCAGATGACCTGGTACCCCAGATCATCTCTGACTGTGGAAACTTCACACCGGACTTAAAGCAACATGGATTCTGTGCCTCTGAGCTCTTCCTCTGGACTCTATGATCTTGATTTCAAAATGAAATGCAAACTTTACTTCCATATGAGTAAAGGCTTTTGGACCACTGAGCAACAGTCCAGTTCTGTCTCTCCTGGCCCGGCTAAGACGCGTGTGGCCCATGTGTGGGATTCGCCTGTGTCTGGTGGCTCTGGATGCGCTGCCTTCAGGCTCAGCTTGAATGGATTTTGCTTGCCATCCTCTCAAGGCTGCAGTCATCCCTGTTGCTGGTGCCGGTTTTTCTACTGAAACACATTTGTTTAAATGCTGAGCAGCTTTTACCATGTTTCTGCTGATAATTACACGATTAATCTTTTGTCATCAGCTCCAGGTCTTTTAGACTCAGAAGGCCTCCTTGCCATCTCCCTAATCTTTAGTTCCTTACACAGAATCTCTTTCAGATTAAAGTCAGATGTCTGGCTGGGCCCCTCAGAAATGTTAATGTTACCTCCCATCAAAAGAAAATGTGGGTAAAGTTAAACGATCATTGCACCTAAATCTTCCAGGGGTGTGCATAATGTTGTGCTTCACTGTATACATAACCGTCGTTAATTAGAAAAAAATATGGGACAATAGACCAATTATCTTTCTTGATGATAATTAAAAACATAAGAGGATAGCTGGTCAGGGATTCTGGCAAGAGGCTGACAGAAAATTTGACAGAGTTGCAGAAAATTCCGGTTAGTACTGGCTGTGCTCCAAATGTGACAACAGACTCCCGTAATCTCCATTTAAATGGACTACATCTTTTTTCTCAAAGGAAAAATAATCTAGGCTAATGGTGCGTTCCTTTTGCCTCAGAACCCACGAGTCGCAGACTACGTCGTCTCTACCTTTTTGTGTTCCAGTTCCACGCCGTCGGACGGTAGGAAAAAACATGGACACTAGCAATGTTGTTAGAACAATAACAATGACAACAACGCTGTTCTAGGTGGCATTTTGTGCAAATAAACAGAGCTGAAACATCCTGTCTGATTAACACTGAAAGGCAGCACCTGTATGACTAAATGTTGCATAAATAATAGATGGATGCTACAGTCAAAGTATGAGAAATTACTCAATGTGGCTGCGAGTAGCAGTCATCATGAATGCCGATGTCGGGTACCATCCTGTTGCACCGACTTTCCCACTCATAATACCAATTTTAGGGGCCACTGCAGTTACATTTTCTGCCCGAAAGTAGTGAATCCTGACTTACCGAGGACAAATGGAACGCACAATACTATTTCCCAAAATCTTGTGACAGAATGCCTTGTGGTATGTCAAAACTAAACTCCCACTTTTGGTTAGAAATCCAAAAAGTCAATTTTGACACCGACACACCAAAGCAAGTCACTAAAGGTCCCCATACTCCCTGTGAAACATGGTGGTAGCATCACACACATCCTTGAGAGTGGAACCTTACTCTAAACAATGCAAAAGAAAGACTTAATGGCAGGAAAATAAAAATATTGGAATGGTCTTGCCAAAATCAACCACTAAATTTGATTGATTGTGGTCACCTGAAGAGGGACAAGACATGTCCTCCCATGCTAATAGATTTGGAGAACCTTGTAAAACAGATTTGGCAAATAAAGCCAAGTCTAGATGTAGGATGCTGATAGGCTCCTGTCAAAGTAAAGTCAATGCTAAAGTTCAATCAAAAGGTGCTTGTTTCTCAGCTGAGCTGTACGTGGTACATTTCACATTGAAAGACAAAAACTAAGCGTTCAAATCATTTTCATGGTGTCATTTTTCAAAATCACCAAAACCTGTCATTTTAATGGTGTTTTGCAGACACTAGGTGGTGAAAAGGGACAATTACCTGCTGTTTTCTTAATGAGTTTATGGTATACAAATGTCATTTCTGATTCAGTTTCATTGCCTGACTAATATCTGTCCATGAAATATCTCTGCAAGCAAACAAAGCTGTTTCCCAGATAGCTATGATGGAAGTGTTAAACTAAAACCTTGACATGGCAGAAGAAATAGTTTTTCATTATTATGTGCAAAGTGAAAGTAAGGTTTTAGGCCATCAGGGTAAAACTATAAGAAATTCAGGTTCAATTAATCAGAAGACAATCCAACCATGATATACAAAGGTTTACCTTTGGTTTACATGCTTTTTTTACTCTCAACCAAACCTGGAAAACAGCGAAAGGAAATTACAGTCTGTTCTAGATTTTATTTTATTTTTTCAGATTGTTTACTCACCTGTAATCAAGCACCAGCAACTACCCTGCAACTTCGCATGGACAACCATCACGGTATGGAAAATGAACAAATGCAAGAAAATCATCAGCCTGGTCTGACGGTGCAGAGCCAAGCGAACAGACAAACGCATGGCCGTTCACAGATGCTCCAGATGTTCCCCGCGGCTCACTGTCTGCTCTGGTTATAAGGCCCATTGAATTAAAAGGTGATTCCATATGAGAGTGTGAGACAGCATGCATGGTTGTTTTTCTCCTGTACCTCAGTGTTGGCTCTGTAATGGACTGGCTGTTTCCAGGCCGTACATCTCACCTAATGGCAGCCGGAGTGGCGGAAAGAAAGACGACACTTCAGAAACACAGACAAATACAATTGGCAGAAACATCCCAGATCCTCCTGCACAGCATGTGTCCGCACACAATGCTGCGTTCTCCTGCTGAGTCAGCCAGAGTAGAAAAAACACAATCAAAATGGCTTTTGGAAGGTAAAGTAGCTTTTCATGTGGGTAAATCCGGCTGAAACGGCAAAATCCATTAATGTCATTCAACGTTTTGAATAGGTTGTGCTCATCAATTTTTCTTAGCAGAATTCAGAATAAAATATTGTCTTTACATTAACATGCAAAACCTCCAGAATAATATTGTCTTCATAAATCCTCCTTACTTAATTTCCTCACATGCTGTATTACATAGACTCAAGTTCAAACACAATTATGTCTCAGCAACAAGCGGTCCCAGGTAAGCTCATAGGAGCCACTCCTGTGGATCCAAGGCGTTGTATAAATATGCTGACACACTAAACATTTCACACAAAACATAACTAGAAAAACAAAAAGAAGAATGTTCTACAATGTGCGACGCTGATCAAAACACAGTCTCAGCAGGATACAAGTCTGACAAAAAAATCTTTATAGTGTTGCACCATATGTATTATTTTAGGCCCTTCTGAAGCTCCACAAAGCTTTTATACAAATAGGCTCCCCAAACAAATGGCTAATGTGAAAGAAACTAGCTGGCATTTACTTTAGTTGTGTCATTTGAGCTTAATTGGTTTAAATTGTTAGTTTGAATGTATTTTTATTTGATCTCATCTTTGATATTCTTTAAATGTAAAAAGTCAAATGATTAGTTTAAAGTGAATGAAAATGTCAATCTGATATGATCCACTACTTCAGATTGGACCGATACTGAAATCTCTGAGCAAACTGATTATTGTTCAATTGTGTGAGGTAGCGCTAGGTGACAGGTAGAAAGCATCAGCAAATATTTTGACCTTCATGGTGGATTTTATTCACAGACATTTTCATATTCTGTTAAGAATGAAGAGGATGCATGCATGTTTGTTAAAAAAATCTCCATCTTAAGACCCTTTTGTCAAAAATCTTACTGGCTTTATGTAGGCCTTAAAAAAGCACCCGAACCTCATCAGTCTGCAACAGGTTAAACCAAAAAATATAATCTAAACAAAGAAACAAGAATATGGTTATTCATTTGATTTACAAACTCATGTACACTGCTAAATGGTTAGCAAAATAGGATACTCCATCCAGTACAGCTCAGAGGTTTACTTTAGAGCAAGTAAATAATCAAACACAAAAAAAGAAAACCCTTCACTTGGTTGTACCCAGTGATGCAATCAATGACATCATCATGAACCTATACAAACAGGAAGTGCTGGGATGGCCCCTCCCATTCACCTGTCCTGGATGTGTGATCTGACAAAAAGTATATGGCATTTTACATTTTAAAAGTTTTAAGCCCCCCCTGTCCTGGATGTGGGATCAGAACAAAGGGACAAACAATGGTGAGTATATACAAAGAGACATTAACAGTGATAATTTACCAGATATTTACCTTTAGCAGAAGGAAAATTCTAATTAACCAATAATAAATAGTGTTTACTGTAAAAAACAATAAATTATAGGTAGTAGTAGTTTAAGGGACAAGTGGGGAATAAACACAATCTCAAGCACTTTGTCACAGAATGTATGTTATTTTACATCCGCTTCACCCTCAGCACTCATGTGGCCCTGTTGTTTGTACGGCCAGCTTTTAAAATCGAACGCATATCTTTGTGTTAATTGCTCATAAAAGTGTATTATAACAGATCGGCTAACTTTTTGGGAGTAGCTTCCATTGAGACAGGGGAGTGCAGGAGAGATCAAATTTAAACTCAGAGCTTAGATCTTACAATCTGGTACTTTAAAAGCAGCACCCTTCTAGCTGCCTGTCAAAGAAACTTAAAATTGCCTTTGTGTTTAGACAGAGCAAGCGCAAACTGCAGCGTGTGTGAAAAAAGAGTTTGCTCTGTGCTCAGTCACTTCCCTTAGAGTTAAATTTATCTGGGCAGAGCGAGAGAGTTGACAACCCTGATTATAGGCCGTGCGCATTATGTTGATCTGATGAATCTGAGTTTTTCCTGCGAATGTGAGGGTTAGAGAGAGAGAGAGCTTCCTGTCACTGTCGGTGTGGGAGGAGAGTTTCACTGGGAGCAACCGAAACACTAGTCATTAAATTTGATGAAGTTTATGAAGCAGAAGAGCAACTTTTTCTGTAAATTTTCCTCCACGCGCAATTAGGCGGAACCGCAACCAAATAGGTTTCGACCCGAAAATACCCACGAGTCACGACAAAACGGTGTAAACACTCTGATGTCAGCCCTTGGATTTCAGCAAGCCGCTCTGCGTGAAAACATCATCAGCAAGAGCGAGATGAGAGTTCACTGAAGAAAGAGCGTGGCTGTGCGCGTCGAGTCGGATACACACGGCGGAAACTTTAAGCTCTGCAGACGGAAGTTTCTGGATGCAGTTGTTGATCAGCACAACGTTCCTTCACCTTCTCTTTCTACGACACTGAACATTGTCTGACAGCCGCGGGCCTCGGCGGTGGGTTCAACGACCGGATCGACTCTTCGCCAAACGTGAAAAGATGACCCGTCGTTCCCCTCTCTCTCTCTGTGCTGCTTCCTCTCCGTCGTCTTCAAAGTGCAATCTCAGGAGCAGAGAGTAAATTGCTGCCCATCATTTCTACAGCTCTTACATAGACAGATGGCTTTTAAATTGCCGTGGAAGATCATCAAAAAGCAATCCCCTGTAATTCCTACTTTTACTGGAGAAATGATTCAGTGTAGCCAATAAATTTTACTAGTAACATGGAGCATGAAGGGCTGAGGGTTTACCTGTTGGCTGCTTCTGCTGTGGAGAAAAAAATGAGGCTTCTGTCTGGCTGAGGGTTACTAAAAATGAGTTTGCCTGAGACAGCGGTGGTTCTAACGCATTAATTGACCGGCGGAGCTGGGATAACGAGCACAGTGTCATTATTTTTGGGGAAAAAAAGGCTTCAAATTCAGAATTGACAAAGACTCCTGCACAGGTGTCGAAGTCCGGTTGCCTCCGGTTTAAGCCTGTATGCAGTTGCCATGAACCGGTTACCTGAGCATTTGCATGGCCGTGTCTGAAAATATATCTTTGGAGTTCTAAGGAAAAGTTAAACTAAAGCCTATTGGATGTATGGGTCTGATTTACAGGTTATCATAAGCAGCTACCCAACCCCCCCTGAACCTTCTTGACGTTTTGACAGGTTACAACTACAAACTTCTGTGTTTTTAGTGGGAGTCTTTTGTCATATACATTACATTTTAAAGAAAAATATATAAAAATCTAGTTTTAGAGTTTTGTCACAGACTCTCATCTGGATTCGGATCTTGATCTCTTATTCCAACACACGAATATCCTTTGCTCTGAGCCATCCCATTGCCGCTCTGCCTGTGTATTCAGGGTCTGCTGGAAGGTAAATCTCCACTCCGGTCTCAAGTGTCTCCGCCCTCTAACAGGTTTTCGTCAAGGTACGGTATTTAGCTCCATCCACCTTCCCATCACCTCTGTGCCCTCCCTACATCTCAAACAGAACTTCCTTTGCTCTTGTGTCGACAATGGCTTCTTCTTCACACTCTCCCATAGAGGCCAGGTTGATGGAGATAGTTGTCCTGTTAACAGGTTCTTTGGATCTCCACCATAAGGCCTTTCTGCTGATTCTCTGGTGCGTGGTCTCCTTGCCCTGCTTGTCGGTTTAGGCGGACGGCCATGGTAAGGCTGCAGTAGTCATACGCTTTCTGTTTTTGGACGATGAACAGAACAGGCCTCAATGAGATGTTTCAAAGTTTGGGATCGTGATTTAAAACTTAACTCTGCTTTGAAGGCCTGCAGAACATTCTCCCTGACCTGTCCGCTGTGTTTCTTGCCTTTCCTGATGCTGTTTGTTCTCTGTTTTTCTCAAACAAACTTTGAAAACTTCACAACTGCTGAACTCAGCCTTTGAGCCAATTCACCAATCAGGTTAATCCTGAAGGCAATATGTGGTTGTACAGGATTTCATATAAGGTAGGGGTGTTCAAAGTGTGCCTTAAGGGCCATTTGTAGCCCCGAGACTGACTTTTTGAAGTCCCCCGACTTGAATTCAAGAATAACAAAAATTTGGCCTCCATGCACGGGTGTTTGAGGCAGATATAGACCTTATGGTGTTTGATTAGGGCAAAAATGTTACTGACAACTTCAAATCTTTCATTGGAAAACTTTAGGTACAACACAAAGTGTTTGTCTTTGAAATAACCGCACAATTTGCATTCTCTTTAATTCACAGAAAACATGACTGCATCTATTCAGTAGCTTTTACTCAACAGCACACTTTAATGCGCCAAACGCTGCTTTTAATTCATTTATCGAACTTGACTAAATACAGCAAATGTTTTTAGTCTACAGCTATGTACACATCCCTTTCCTCCAAACAAATCAGACCACTTCATTTGTCTAATTAAAATAATTCATGTTGTTCAGCTGGTCAAAAGTGCAATATAATTTTTCTTTAAAAAATAATTCTTGAGAAAAAAATTTCTTTGGCACGAGTGACAAAGTTTGTACGCCGAGTCAATTCAGTTTAATTTACTTTTATTTATATGCCGCAAACTCACAACACGTCACCCGAAGGCACTTTAAAAACTACATTTGGTCAAATCATAAAGAAAGACTGGTTAAATTTTTTCTATCCAAGGAGACAGGATTGAGGGGGCTGAATACAACACTTATCAGATTGATTTTTTTTTTTTTATGTACTAAATGTACTTTTGACCTTGACAGTCATCATATGTTCAGAGTCAACACTTCTTACTCTTTTCTCCAAGTTGATTTGCAAGTATCCAAGGACATTAAAAAAAAAAAAAATCTATATCCTCGGCAGAAGGGTTTCTTCTTAAACCTCTCTCTGCAACCACAACCCCACCATGCGTGCCTCTTTTCTCGCCTGCCCTACATACTGTTGCCATATTGTTTGTATTCAAAGACAGTGCCCACACAGCTGGAGGATAAGCCAAGTCTCTGAGCAGATAAAGCATGTTGCCAGTGGCTGCTCCTGCCTCTGCTGCTGCAGCCTCTTTTCATTTCCCCCTGTCTGCCGGGGTGTCAGAGGCTCCTGGCCACAGCTGGAAGATGAATGCTGCTGCACCGCTCCACTTTGTCATGGTGTCCAAGAAGGCTCTAAATGGCATTGAGAGACTCTCAGCCTCACATAAATAGGATCCTGGCAGCCCAGCGTAACCTTGCGCGTACGCACCAGACTGCTGAATCTTTAAGGTCCTCAGCTGCAAACATCCCTGGGAGCTTTAAAGCCTCTTTGAAGGAACTTTAATAGAGAACATGCTGACGTAATGGTCGTGTAAGAGACAATGTGGTAATTGACTAAAACGTCTCTGCAACTCTGCAGGAGGCCAACGCTGGCCGTGTGTAGCGAAGCCCGCTATTGAACTGAAAACGGCAAAATACGAAGAAAAATCTTCCAGCACAGCTTCCTGGATCTTGAGTCTGGGTGTTGCTGCACCAGGGGCAACAACACCTACTGCTTTGTCTCACTGTTTTCATGGAAACACATCAAAGAAGCTGAAAGACTGACAGAAAGCAAAGAGAGACAGAACGGGGGTGGGGGGAGACACTTTGTTACTGTACTGTTGCTCTCTTGATTTTTTTTTTGCGGGGCTGTGACGCTGGGCTCTGTCACTTGTCTGTTTCCCCTTCTGTTGGAGGCAAACTCCAAAGTGGGACGCAGCATGTAGGTGATGTTGCACGGCGCTGAATCTCGAGGCACCCGACTCGCTCAGACCGAACGCATCTGTAGGTCTCAGGGTGCGTTTATACATATTTCAGCGGTCCGTAGGTATTCGCTGCCCCGCGTCGGGGACGTCGTGCGTGACGAAAACGGGACTGACACACGAGAGAGCCCGGGGCGGGAGAAGTTTTGGAACAAGATTGAACCAGAAGTGCCTGTGGGCCAACAGGCAGCGATTACAACAGCAGCCATTAACAGAGGCCGTGATGGAAATCCAAGGCGGCACGTTCTACGGGGAAGAGACGGGCGAGAGGGGCGGTCATGGCCGCCTCGTCGACATAAGGCAGTAAATGTTCCAGGGTTGGGAGTAAGTGATAGCAGAGCATGTGCAGCAGCAAGTACTGCTGACTGTCACAACATGGCAGCAGAAATGTGACACCAGTACAGGAATGTAGCAAGCTGAATAAAGAGTTAAAGAACGGAAGAACAACAAGAGCCAAAAACACTGTATTAAACGATAGAAAACGTTGTCGCTTACTAGCTCACCTTAAATCAGGCTAAATTTTCCTGTTGTGGTTCAGCTCAAATTATAACCAATATTTATGTTTGCTACAAACAGAAATGATACGATTTTTCTTTTTTTTTACTTTCTTGAAATGCAGAAGTGTGTACACACACACATCACTTTGTAGAATCAACTTTTAAACTGTATGAGCTGAGTGCAAAGGTTTAGGTATATCTCCACAAGCTTCTCTCAATGACCCAATAAACCTGACAGAACCTGTGTAACTTAGTCAGGTCTGGCATTTCTCTGGATCTGAAATCAAAACTTTGTAATGGCCACTCTAAAGCATTCACTTTCTGTCTGGTCCTCAAGCCACTTTGTAACAAATTATGCTGCATTTTCAGGTGATCGTTCATTTGGAAGAGTCGTCTGAGGTCAAGCTTTAGCTTCCGAGCTGTTTCTTATTTAGATGTCCTCACAATGTTCTTTCCGTATGTTGCAATCAGTTTTGTGAAGTGCACCAGTCCCTCCTGCAGCAAAACACTGACACAACGCGATGCCTCAATATTTTGACAGACGGGATTGTGCGTTCAGACTTGTTCAGCCTGGCAAGCTTCTCTCTTGCTCTCCTCCAAACTTAATGTTGCTCATTATGAGAAAACAATTTATCTTACATTGCAAAAACAGATCTAAAAATAAGTAAAATGTTCTTAAAGTTAATGTATTTATCCTTGATTTGAGCAGGTAAATGAGATTATCTGCCAATGGAATGAGTATTTTGACCCCTAAAATAAGATAATTAGGCATCCTGCACTTGAAATAAGATGATAGAGATAAATTGTTCCTATTTTAAGTGCAAAAATCTTATTCCATTGGCAAATCATCTTACTTACCTGCTCAAATCAAGGACAAATACACTCATTTTAAGAACATTTTACCTTTTTTTAGTTCCGTATTTGCAGTGTAGTTTCATCACACTACTGGACGTGTCTCCTAATGTTAAGGTTTTTGTCCCAGAGTGTATTTTCAAACTATAACTTTGCTCCAAAAGTTGCTTTTAGAATAAATGAGTAAATTGCAGAGGGAGCGGTGTGCAATACTGCCCATAGAAACACTGAAACAGCCTTACCTGCTAATTACTGGTCTTTCTGAGGGTCTCCATAAGTCGTCTAACTCTTCTGAAAATGATCTAGTTTCTCCTGGTTGTGGCTGAGTTATGGCTCATGATCGTTGCACTTCTGGATTATGGCCCTAAAACTGCTCACTGGGTCATTCAGTAGTTTACCGATTCTTCTCTAAATGCCATCGGTGTTCTTTAGCAGCTGTAAGGCTGCGAAGGCCTTGAGGGAGCCCGCTGGGTTTGCCCGTCATGAGACGCTTCTTGTGAGACACCTTCATAATGAGACACCTTTTTAAAGGCCATATATTGCAACTGAAGCCGCTGATATTACTTAATATATTAACGTTGCAGGATTGCTTCCTAATTACTGGTAGATTTCAGCCGGCGCCAGGACTTTCCATGCCTCCAGGCATCTCCCGCTTTTTCATATGATCGATACTTTCTCCCTGTGTCATTCCCGTTCATCACACTTCACTTAATTTATGGACATCTATGGTTTGGTTGGTGTGTGACGACTGGATGGGTTGGTACCAAGACCTGCTGAGATTTTCATGTCGATCGCACCTTTAGAAAAATATTAAGGTAGAAAACTGGTGATCTGAATATTTATTTTACAGGCTGTAAATCCTCTTTCCTCTCGTCTTCTGATGCTCACTTTGAATGCCAGCAAGTTTTCTTAATCTTGTCTAAATGCCTAAATACATTGCACTCCATGAAATTGGCTGATTTACTATTCATATCAACATCAAGTAATTAAAGAGCTGGACCTGGATATACAAAGTATTACTTAAACATAACATTTAAAATGTGAGCCTATGTATCGTCTGAATGATCAAATTACGCAATATTCTTCTCACAAGGTAAAAACTCGTAATCAGTAGCATAAAAACATCATCCTTGTGCAGATCATGGCTTTGAGTTTATTTGATTTTCTCTTTTTGATATATATTTTTTTTCATTTCTTGTCAAGGTTTCGTGAAACACGATTTATTTTCCAGCAAAGTCCCAGCATGGCCAAGGCAGAAGAAAAGATGCCATCATCTGAAAGTCCCATTTCAAAATCCTCAGCACGGTTCATGCAGAATGCATTCACACCAATGTCACTGATTGCATTACGTCATATTTTCATAGAAGTCTGTAGTTATAGATAATGAAGAACTGTTTGTGTAGCAATGATCTCCTCAGGTTAGTTTTTTGCAGCAGGTTTGCGCTGTGTGTGTTTTATTTCTGTCCTCCTTACTTTGCATAATGCTTTTTATCTTCAGGGCACGCATTCACCAACAGGATAGAGCATTTCTTTTTTTTTTTTAAATCTGCCTCAAGTCTTGATGGCTTTAACATATTTGCGACTTTATATAATAATGTGTATTTAATCAAAGTTGTGCTCCTCTTTTCTGAAGGATGGTGGTGTGGTGTTGGGCTCAGCAGGGTACCAAAAAACATCAATAAAAATCCTGCTTCCCCAGGGTACATACATGACATGAGACAGAGGGCCATTTCTATTAACTACTCTACAAAATGGGAAAGACAAGAAAACAATCCATTCAAATATGGCAAATGTGACTTGATAAGAACTTTCTGTTCTCTCTCTTTTATCTTCATAGTAGGTACACCTGGTCTGGCGTTCTGTTAGCTGTGACATCATCCAGGAGAGACAGATCACCCGCTATTACCATCTAATGTAGAACAGATTACTAGATCAATGTGTGCTTCTGTGCTTTTTTGTTTCTCTTGTTGTGTCTCTGCTCTGTCTTCTGTAACCCCAGTCGGTCAAGGCAGATGACCGTTCATACTGAACCCGGTTCAGTATGAACCGGGTTCAGGTGAAGGTTTTCCTTCCCGTTAATGGGGAGTTTTTCTTCCCACTGTCGCTTCATGCTTGCTCAGTATGAGGGATTGCTGCAAAGCCATGGACAATGCAGACGACTCTCCCTGTGGCTCTACGCTTCCCCAGGAGTGAATGCTGCTTGTTGGGACTTTGATGCAATCAACTGGTTTCCCTTATATAGGACATTTTTGACCAATCTGTATAATCTGACCCAATCTGTATAATATGATTGAACTTGACTTTGTAAAGTGCCTTGAGATGACATGTTTCATGATTTGGCGCTATATAAATAAAATTGAATTGAATTAAATAAGAGAGCTGCTAGTCACACAAACCTGCGCAAACCTACAGTCAATGCGTCAAAAAAAATCTTCAGAATTCACAGTTGGCTACTTGCAGCAATGACTTTTTTTTTGTGTATAAATATTCCACTACAGTCACAAAATGAATCTAATTTAAGGCTTTTTACACAAGGCTGCCAATAAACGTGGATGGCACTGAGTGCGGGAGGAATGCCACCCAGCAGATGAAGCAGGAACACAGATAAGCACGAGATTATTCTTGAAGGAGGCAATGCAAACATATGTTTGGCAAGAGGTGCTAAAAGCTTCTGACTGCACGATGGAGACGCAAACTATTACGCCGCAGTAATTTCTTTTGACACGAAACAATTTAAATTAGCACTCGCTTTGAATCTTCTTCTGCAGTTGGCGGGGGGAAAAAAACCCCCAAAACAACTTCAAATCAAGAGGCCCTGTGCAGAAGCAATAGATCACTGGCAGCCTGCCGACTCCAGTCTTCAAATGAAAGTTTTCTCTGGGAGGATGAGAGGAGCGCTATTTGATCCAGGCTACAGAGGAAAGGTTTGATGTAGCAAAGGTCTTTCAGTTTGTTTGGCAGGGAGTTCTGTAATTCCACTTAGAATAGAGGGGAAACAAGAAAGAGCTGCACATCCTTGACTTGAAAAGCACAGGCCCTGGAAATATTTAGTGGCATTTATTTACCTCGTGCTCTGCTCAGCAAAGAGAATAAAACCAAGTAGACAAAGGTTCATCAATATTCATCGCAGGATGTTTTCTCCTCTTGCTCCACAGATCTGCAATTTGAGCCGTGCTCCTTGATGGAAACGTGCGGCATTCGTCTGAGAGCCTTACGTCGGAGTTAGATTAGATACGTGCAGCCATAGCATCCGCCGAAAAACAAATCACGGAGTCTGTTTTTCTGCGGCTGCTGTTGTTTTTTTTATTTTTAGGCACCCTGTCGCAGTGGGTGGCGCTCGGTGAAACGTTCGGGAAACGTCGGAGCAGAAAGTCCCACCTAGCAGGATTTAATTAGCGCTTTGAATAAAGAACATTTCTCCAGTTTCTTTCTCTGTCCTTGATAATCAGTTCTGGGCCATTAATGAGAGGATGACTATCGACTGGTGGAGCAGGCTCCTGATAATTGAATGTCGTAGAGGCCATTAACCATTCCTAATCAAAAATAAACACTCCTGAGCCGCAGTTCTTTACCAGAACAATATGTAGCTACCGCAATGAGAGCACATCCCTTTGGAAACGCAGGAGAGGGCGCCACATTTTCCCTCAACTTTAGTTTTTGTTTCATTTTTATTTTTATTTTCATATCAGTGCTAGCAGTTCATAGTTGTGACCCAGCAGAAAACAACAGAATTTCTCAGGGCATGGCCCGCGCTGGATTTGTTTTGGTTAGCCTTCAGATCCAAGCAGCTGAGAGGGGATGGACAAGGAGGAAAAAAAAAAAAACACGGTAATTGAAATGTTCTCAGAGGCTCTATTCCACATGCAAACAAGTCAGTAAATCACTGACAGTAACCGTGGCATGGTGTTGGAAATCCCTGCCCCTCTATTGACTCAACACTATTGATCTGACTCCCACATCACCACAACTCATATGAAGTCAGCGGGTCAATATTAGTAGTTAACAATTCTAACCCTGCGCGACCTCTGTTTGAGCCCAGCGGACTGAAGGTTGTAATGATGTGGCGAGTGTGAGGCTGAAAATGGAAATTTGCAAAAAGCAAACAAAAACCCGATGCGACATTTTGGATGGTCAGGCCGTCAGAAAATCTTGGGGTGGGTTTGCAAGGTGAAACTGAAAGATGAAAACAGTAGAACCTGTATTTACACTGGAAATAAGTAGTGTGCATGGCTCTATTAAAAAGCGGAGTTTTTAAGTGTTATGAGGGGGAAAAAGGTGAAATAATCTGGTTTTATAGGTGCGAGCACCCTTAAACTGATGCTTTATTAACAATGAGAATTTCTTTTTTTGTCATTGTGCAAGAAAGCACAACCAAACTTAAAGAATAGCAACCCTCAAAGGTAGTGCAAATAAATAATAATAAATGATATCTCAATGAAAAAAAATGTAGTAGAAACACAGGAACAACTGAGATGTTGAGGAAAACTAAATAAATAAATGATGATTTGGGTGAAATTGCGTTGTTCAGTTCAACAGCTCTTGGCTAGAAACAGTTTTTTAGTCTCTTAGTTTTTGACATTATTGCCTGAAACGCCTTCCTGAGGGCAGGAGTTTGAAGAGGTGATGGCCAGCGTGGTAGGGGGTCCGGATGACGCTGTGAGCTCTCGGAGGCAACGGGTTCCGCCGATCTCCTCCAGAGATGGAAGAGGGCAGCCGATCAGTCGATGGCTGTGTTTATGACGCTTTGGAGCTGCTTCCTCTCTGCCACAGTGCAGCTGGAGAGCCACAGCGAGACGCCATAGCTCAACACTGATTCCACAGAGCACCGATAGAAGGACACCATGAGCTCAGTTCTCAGGTTGTTCTTCCTGAGGATCTTCAGGAAATACAGTCTTTGCTCCGCCTTCTTCAGGATTGAAGTGGAGTTGACTTTCCAGGTCAGGTCTTCACTGATGCTCAGGAACCTGAAATGTGGCCCCATATCCTCCCCGCTCCCGTTTATA
Organism: Fundulus heteroclitus; assembly: GCF_011125445.2. Classification (NCBI taxonomy): domain Eukaryota; kingdom Metazoa; phylum Chordata; class Actinopteri; order Cyprinodontiformes; family Fundulidae; genus Fundulus; species Fundulus heteroclitus. Next base: position 9,286,311 of record NC_046361.1, read on the forward strand.
AAGGATGGGCTGAATGTCTGGTTTACACCTAAGGCTCGACAATCAGTTCCTTTGACGTTGAGGTGTTCAAAAGGGGGTTGTTGGTGGTGCACCAGACAGACGGCCGTTTCACCTCCACTCTGCACCTGTTTGATTCAGTATCATCTTTCAGTCTTCTTTGCTAGCATCCCACATCTTGACTTGGCATTAGGTGCCACCTTGGTCTTGCAAAATATCTCCAGGTCTATCAGGCACAGTACTAAAGAAGGTTGCTTTGAGTTTCTGTCAGATGTAGTTCTGGACTTTGGCCCGGCCAATCACAAACTTTAATTTTCTTCTGCTGAAAACACTCTTGTTGGTTTTGACGTTTGGTTGGTCTCCCTTCAATGCTCGAAAAATAAAATTGCTCCTCCATCCTCAGCTTTGTAGGAGAACAGCTGGTGGTTTTGGATCAACCTTGACAAAAAATCTCCTTGCACTGGAAAAGTAACCCCAAAGCATGATGCTGCTGCCACCATATTTACAGTAGGCATGTGATAGTTTTGGTAATCTGCTGTTTCCTTTCTGCACCAACTGTATATTTTAGAAATTGGCCAAAAGTTCAAGCTTGGCTCAAATTTTTCAGGTTGCCTTAAATGCTTACTTTGGAGGGAAATGCTTCCGTCTTTTAACCTTTTTTTGTGTAGACATATTTAGCATACAAGTTTCTGCTTTCTTGTCTTTTTTAAGTTAGAAAAGTCCAGAACTAGTATTGTCACACTTATTAGTTTATGCAATAACTGTTGACTGTCTTTGCTGTATCATGGTGTAAGTATAATGCTGTGAATATTTTTATACCCTTGTTCTGACTGATACATTCGTGCAATAAGATTCTTTTTGTTCTTTGTAAACTGTGAAAACCTTTGTGTTATATAAAGGATGCCAGACAGTTGAGCTCTAGTTTTTAATCAATCAGATTTAGTATAGTCGATGTTAGGTGTCTACCCAGGACAACTCAAAGCTGAAACAGAATCAGTTTCTACAAAGCATTAGTTCAAGGCTGTGCACATTTACTGTATACAAACAGGTTATCACAGCTTTACTATTTCTTACAGTTTGTTTTCTAACTGATTTTTGTTTTTCAATTAAATTGTCCACTATATATGTCAAATAATTTTTTTTCTTCATTTTAGACATGATAGCAATTTTTTTGTGTGTTTTGATTCAGCACATTTTTTTCTACATTTACTAATTGTCATAGTTCAGTCCTCCGACATTTACCAGAAAGCAAGGGACATGGGCAAAACTGGGCTGGTGGCGTGGCCAAATAGTCTAATGATTTTGCTTCTAACAGGTTGATATAAGCATAATGTTTCAAGCATGGCTGGGTACAAAAGCAGAGTTATGTAAAAGGATCTCTGAGGCGTAAAGAATCAGCCGAGGATTTTAAGTATTTGTCAATCAAGCTGTGTGACTCCCAGTTGGATTTAATAACACCCCTGAGCTGTAAGTGTGGAACTGAATTAACAAATAACATGCAGATTACCTAATTTTGTGTCATAGTAATATTTTGACAACAAAATTCAGTGTCATACAGTGTAATGATTATACACAGGCAGTTTTCTGTGGAGGGAGGGAAGGAAGGAAGGAAGGAAGGAAGGAAGGAAGGAAGGAAGGAAGGAAGGAAGGAAGGAAGGAAGGAAGGAAGGAAGGAAGGAAGGAAGGAAGGAAGGAAGGAAGGAAGGAAGGAAGGAAATATGTTTTTCTTACTCTCATTTTCTTGTTCCATACTTATCCAGATTAAGAGAAATAAATAACTTTAGATGTATAACTGAAACCAATTGGCCGTATTTTAGTTATAGTTGACCAGGTTTGGTTCTGTGACACTGTTTTTAGTGCTGTGCTTTAGCTGGTTGATTTTATAATGTCATTTTTAACTATCAGATATAAGCGATTCCTTACATCAGCAATCCGTGCTTCATTATTTTGTACTTCCACATAACAAATAGTTATGATAAAGGCTTTAATAGATGCAAATGTTATTGCAAATATTCACCGTTTAATGCTGTTTATGCTGGATCATTGTTTTTTTTCTTTCAGTGACATGCATGAGACTGACATTGACATTTCCTTGATTAAAAGTATCATTGGAAATGTCATCATGTGTGTTTTGATGAGGCATACAGACATGCAAAATGTAAATGTGGGAGGAGATGAGATTCTTTAGCTATCACGTATATTCAAAGTATGTGAAAAGGACAAATATCTTCCATCACAACATCCTTTGAGGGCTGTTGCAGCTTCTGTAACTACGTCACAGTTCTTGATATTCCACTCAAATTTGTTTGTGTTGTTCTTTCAAGGTCTGGTAAACCTTAAAAGGACAGATGTTCCTTCGACTTTCTGCAGCAGCTTGAGTCGACATGACTCCAGGTGCAGCGGAGTGGAAAAACAGGGTCCAGTCCACGTCCCTTCTGACTGGCGTGTTGCTCACATTGTCTGGATAAAAAACAGTGAGATAGGATCTATGCTTGTTTTTTTTTTTTTAAAAAAGAGACAAACTAAAACATGCAAACATCCATGTGGGACGAGGAGATGCATTTCAAAATCCGACGCTTGAGGCAGCTACATCCATCCGCAGATAACGCACCAGCATCCCACTGCCAGAGAACCTCAGGTCTTGCATGTTTTGCAGATTCTGCTCATTTGGATTGGCTGGAAGCTCTTTCTATATACTTGCACTGTGTGGGCTCTCGAAACCATGTCAGTTGTGACATTGATTTTAATCAGTGTCCTTTTAGATTTAGTCTGAATTTAATGAATATGCCCTAAATGCAGCTTTATTATTTTACATAAAAAATTTGGTTTTCAGCCTTTTCTGGTCACGATGTGGCTATGCAAAAAAATAAATAAATAAATAAATAAATAAAATAAAAAAAGTATTCAAATGTTGTTGGAAGGTTAGTGGCAGAATTAATTAGAAGTCCCAGTTTCACAAATCTAACATAAACCTCTGAGCACAACAGTTTGTCCAAACAAAAGAGTGAGAACAAGATGGACAAAGGTGAAAGGAAAAAAGAACATAGATCAAAGATCAAAGGGGACAAATAGGCAAATAGAGCAAAATAAAAAATAAAACAAGTTTTTAAAGAATAGTAGAAGGACAGCAGATAGAAGTACTAGTTTTCTTGCTTGCTGCTGAAACCAGCCAGTGTGCTCCAAGTTTAGAAATTCTCAGTGATGTTCTAAAGAGGCTGGTAATCTGTTTTTTTCCATCTGTATGAACCCCTGAGTAACACATGTCTCTGTCACCTGTTGCTGCGTGCTGCTGGTCAGCTGGCAGAAGGAAAACCACTACCCACGCTGTTGCTTGGGAATCATGCAGTGTAAATTAATAAAAGTGATGGGTAGAGTGCAACCCATCACTTTTATGGAGGTAGTGATGTGTTTAAAACAACCAACAGCAAAAGGGCCGTGATCAGCTGATTTCAGCTTGTTATATTTGTGATGCACTATAAAGAGCAGGAACGCAAACAGGGATTGACAGCAACAGTATATGGCTAAGATAATGTATTGTCCCGTCCGTGGGCTTTAAATCTGATCAGAAACCATGTTTCCTGATAATTTCCTTTAGGTATAAGCTAAAAGAAATTCATAAAGCAAAGTCTGATGGACTGGATGCCCTGCCGGTCCCCACAGTGGGATGTATAAATGTGATCCAGCTAATGATTAAAAACTCAAGTGGACATTCTGATTGTGAAGAAATTTTCTTTAATCCATCCTTAACTGGCCATTATGTCACAGAGTTTGCTTTGTTTGTCATGTATCAAATCTTTGATTTATTGCACTGACCAGGTGATAAGCTGCAGTTTTAGTTAAGATTTCTCTGCAAACACCTCAGTTCTTGTGTTGTTTTTGGTGATTTTTTTTGGTTAGTCCTGAGTTTCTTTGTTACCTTTGGGTTTGGTACCTTGAGTCGTCATGTTGGGTTCTGTTCTGTTTTATTCTTGTGCATTTTCTCAGTTGCCGTGTACAAGTTTCTGCTGAGTCATTTCCTCTTAAGATTCTCTCAGTTGTTGCTGTCCTCCAGTTTTTCATAACTTCACAACTGTTTCCATTCTGTTAATTAGTCCCCCCAAACCAATATGTTCCTTCCTTTGAAGTTTGTTGGTGAACTTCCAGTTTGTCCATTTCGGATGCAGGAGTCCATTTGTCCCTAGAAATTGAAGTTATTCATTTGCTTTCTTTTCGTAGGTTTGTTTTACTTTCATAAATAGATGGTCACGTTTTTTTCTGACATTTTCAGACACTCAAACAGCAAAAGAAAGTACACCTGAGGGTGTTTCTGCCACTATGTGCCACAATCATAAGCGAAGAACTTCTATTTTCAGCATCTACCATAATTTAAATGTAAACTTCACCAGTAATTCAGCAAAAGCTCAATATTTGATTTTCTCTCTCTAACCAACAGTTGCTCCTCTGTATGATGTACCTCACACTCTCGCTGCTTTCTTCCATCATCACTAATTATCAGTTGTGGTTCAGTATTTTTTGGAGTCACACCAGCAGCACCGCAGGCCTCAGCAGGTTTGAGGCAGGAACTTCCGCAGCCTCAGCTCCCCGTAATTTGCTCCGTTTAGAAATTAGTGACGGTGAAAACAACCGGTAAAGTGATGAAGACAGGCCTGCTCTGCTGGGTCCACTTTGTGCGCTTTAATCTTTCCTGGGACTTCATCGCAGTTTTACTCACCCCAGTTGCGTCCATCAAGTACTACAAAAAAGTTGTGTTGTGCCAAAAAGGGATGATCCTTCAGATAAAGCCAGCAGACGAAGGCTGGTATAACACTGAGCACCACAGCTGTATCTGGCAACATTTGCTCTTTCGAAGGTCAAGCCTTTTCTGTCAGATTATCAATACTTGTGCTCTGTTTTTTTTTTTTCTGGTATTTTTAAGCTACATCTTTTGGCTCAGTGACATGATTTGATGTGTAAAGATAAGACTTAACCTACATTATTCTTAAGCAAAGAAATACTGTTAAACAACCCAAAGAAGTTACACACAAACATGCTACCAAATTACTTTACTGCAAGGTAAAGTTTTCATCAAATCATGATGTAGTGTATATAAACTAATCTGTGCAAATTCTTCTGCACAGTTTGATGCAAAAGCATAGATTATGGTATTAGCTATCAGCAGTACCCCGACATAAAAAAGGTAACATTACCTGACATCTGAATAATGTGAGATCATGGTCGAATGAAAGGTTCCTTCATTTCATTCTCCATTATTTAACCAGATTAAAACCCCCCACTGAGATCTATAGATCTCATTTGCAAAAGGGACCTGGGCAGAAAGTCTGCAGTGCACATAGAAAGAGTTACACAAGTCAAACACATTTAAAAGACATTCAATTAAACCTTTGCAGCAATCATAAAAATGTAAAAACTAAAAGAAAACATTACAATCCAAGAGCATGGGCACTGATTAATAAATTCCCATTGCTTATTCTTTTGACCAGTTCAAAATGTTAAAAAAAAGTACGATCCGATACCCTGGGTTCAGACTTTAGATGATTTCATACTTTAGGACAGGTTTTGGGTTGACCCCCAAACGATCGGTGACCCCCTTTTGGCTGGTGGGATTTTTATTTTTGGGGGAAGTTTTGAGAATAAAGTGTAAAATTATGAGAATATAGTAATATGAGAGCTCTAAGAAAGAAGTGCAGACTTTCTCCTGCTTTAAAATGAGGAATGAGTATAACTTGTAAAGTTATACTTTGTTACCAGTTTCACAAATAAAGAAATATTAAATCTTTTCAGCACATCATCTCATGACCCCCAAAAAGTATCTCATGACCCCCCGGGGGGATCCTGAGCCCCACTTTGGGAGCTCCTGCTCCTTGTTCTGTTCGAACGCGTGGAACAAGCAAAAGTTAAATATTGTTATAGCTCAGTGGTCAGTATTGGATCTTTCTAGGAGAGTAAGGCAGAGGCTGACCCTGCAGAGTTTTATAGATCAGTCATCAAATGAATGATTTCCATACACTCTGAGGAGGCCATTCAGCTTTGGTATACAGATCACAACAATACAGGAGATGTCTGCAGCGTGTTACAAACCTCAAAGTATAGTGACGAATAGTATTCAGTGACTGAAGCATTCAGATACAAAACACTGCGTGAATTGTGTTAAATACAATTGAGAAGCCAAAGAACGTGATCCTCACAGTGCTTTCTGCTTTGTTTGTTGAAGCAGGTGTATGATGGCGTCCTCGACTCCAACTCCTTAAAGCTGCTCATTTTCTTCCTCAGGTGTGCCAACAGGGTTTCTCTAGGACCTTCATGATGTGCATTGTCAGGGCAGCTGGTCATTGAGGACCGATGGGTGAGTTTTTTTCAGTACCAGACCTTCCATTACACTGGAACCTTCTCCTTGGTCAGGCCAAGGTTGAAGGGGTGCTGTAAAATCCCAGAGAGCTGCTCTGCACAAGCCTTCAGGATTCTGGGGTAGACACCACCCGGACCTGCAGCCTTATTTTGGTTTAGTCTCTCCGGCTGCCTCTTCACTTGATATCTAGAGACAGAAAAGTGAGAGGGGGAAGCAAAGGGAGGAGCACCAGCTTCTCATTTTTGTTGAGAACAAACATGCAGAAGCAGGAGGGTCCATGGCTGAGGTGGAAGATAGAACATCTGAGGTGTGACAAGGAAGTTTGTGTCAAGTGAGGGTGGGATGTCTGTGTGGCTGTGTACAGGACAGTAGGATGTTCCTGAACTGAGCCTGTTGAAGAATGTGTTCAGCTCATTGGCTCCTTTTGTTCCTCTATCCTCCTTTTGCTTAAATCCTGTGATCTTCTTCATCCCTGACTACACATCTCTTATACTGTTCTGCTGGAGCTTGCTCTCCAAAGCTTGACTTTAAGTTGCATCTTCATACCCCTCGGTAATTCACTGTCACTGTAATTAACTGCAAACCATAAAAAGGTTGCAGGATCCCCAGGGAGCTAAAATAAGTAATCAAACTCCTGGGGATCCTGACAACAGTTGAGAAAATGATTCAAAAAATGCAAGTTTTGATCCACAAAAAAAGGAGGAATTGAAGTTCCTTAAAAAGATTTGCAGAACAAAAACAAGAGCTACTCCAACATCAGCCGCTTTGAGCGGTACAATTCTAGAAATAATTCTTGGGTCATAGTTTTCAAGCTGTTTTGCGTTGTTTTCTATTACGTTTTTGAACATTTATATGTCACAGTATTTGCTGCTGAGTTGCTAAACAAGGTCTTGGACTTCCGGCTCACCAGTCTCGCAAATCCACAATTTCTATTGTGGGCGATTTTGTAGTCCAAGCTGAAGGAAGCCGAAGTGGATAAGTCATCTGTTGTTCATTACACCGTCCCTCAGCATACTACAAAAATGGACAAACAAGGTGGAGTGGTACGCTGTGCGACGTGGAGGGGGGGCTGAGAGTGAAGTGTCTCCTTTAGATTTTAAAAGTCCACACCAAAACAAGTTGCTCTCAACAGGGGTAAAAATGGGGAATGTGGGGGTAAATTAACGAGGAATTCAGACCAAAACATTGCACTTCCACGTTATATAGACCACAAGTGAATGTTTTCAATGTGAATAGGAAGAACTGAAAAGCATGATGTGTCCCCTTTAAAACAAATCATGAAGCTACACAAGTTTTAGGTGAGGGGTTGTTAGAACACAAAGCGAGTTTCTGACACCCATTTATCCCAGTATTGGAACAGAGAACATTTCAAAAAACGTCTGTATAAAGATGTCTTGATTGCTGTAAAAGAAATAAAATTTAAAAAAATTAAAGATAATTATTGGTGATCAAACAGAATCACAGAACTACAGCAGACCATGTGATACCGCTGAAATGTAGATACTGAATGGATTCGTTTTATCTTACAAAAATTAGTATTTCTTGGCTTTCATGTGAACCATATGTGCTGCTTTTCTATTGGAAACGTGCTACAAAATTGGCAGGTAGATTTGTAGGAGGATTAAAGAAACATTAAACTTATCATCATGACATGACAATTAATGTTTAATTAAACTGTTGAAATGTTATACTTTAACCATATTACTGTGTACTTTATAGTTAAAGAATACAATTAATTTACATATTTACTTTATAAGTCAGACAACTAAAAATGAAATTTGGAAAAAAAAACAGAACTAATTTCATAAGGCCCAATGTTTCTTGAGCTCCCTGAAGGTAGAAATTGTTTTTTATTATTCCTGTCCCTTGGTATCTGTAGCTTTTACCTCAGTTGTTTTGAAGAAGGCAACATACATTTAGCTCCATTTCCTCCTAGTTGCAAGCAAAGTTAATAAAAGAGATGTAGCACTTGTTCCAGATCTTATCTAAAGGTCATAATCCGGACATTTGAACATGAATTTTTAGAACCCTGGTTCTAGATACTCGTGTATGATCAGTTTCCAGTTGATTTTTATTCTTCAAAGTGTATTAGAGTAAAGGAAAAAATAAGGAGAAATTTGTATCCCTGTTTTTACAGTAAAAGGGGGAAGAAATCCATTAATTTGTGCAGTACAGTAATAAAGCCTTGATCTAATATTTTGGTGCTGAGCTACTGAAAAATAATTTAACCAAACATTATAAATTGGGGTTCATGAGAACTGCTGCCATTTGTTTCTGTCCAGTTCTTGTGCAATAGGTATATGTTTGGTTTTTCTGCCTCCCTTTTTCCTGAAGGTTTTGGTTTCTTGACAGCTACCCCTTCATTATAGCTCTTTCTAACAATGCTTTGGTGCCGCTGAAGGGCCAGATGCTTCTCTCTAGCTCTCAGTTAGGGGTTTGTTGTCCTATTTCTTATTTTTAAGGGCATGACTTTCACATACTGATTAGCTGTGGGCTTTTTTATTTGTTTTATATAAAGGCTGCTATATCTTTTTCTCCAGGTTTCCAACTCTTGAAGAGCACACAGCACAGAATTTTACAAACAAGAGTTTTCTTGACTGGTAAAAGCTAAAACAAAAAAGAAACCTACTCTTTTGAGACTTTTTTAACCAGCTAATCCTTTTTGCTTGGATAGGATTTCATGGGTAAGTAAGAGACACAGCACAGGCTTGACACAATTATTAATGGTAAGGGTTATAAGAGGAACCCCCTTTTGGATTTGTTTTATTAGCTTTATTAATGTGCTCACTATGTCATAAAGGTGGCATTTCACCTGCAGAGATGCTGCAATGCTCATTCTCACCAATGAGCATCCTTCCTCTTTCTCTACACTTTGCCCAGCACGATGGTATCACCAGCAGAGAGAATATAATCAGATTTTTCTGGTTGATTCCAGATCTTCATTTGTTTTTGGATATCTTTGAGCTGATTTTAGACAATTCTTATTTCTCTTTAAGACCTTTAAGAAGTTTTACACTTTTAAAAAAAAGCCTTCGTATGATTTAATGTTGTACAAGTGTTACTATAGTAGTTACTATAAAACTGCTGTTTTAGCATGTTAAGACAAAGTTGATGTTTTAAACTGTCTTTAGCGTCTTATATTAGTGGGGTCAGCACAGTTAGCATGTATAAAACAGCAGTCTTTGCATGTATTGTAGCAGTCTTTGTTCCGTACTCCAACTCTCAGGTTTTCCAAAAGGCTGCCGACATTTCCTTGTTCAGCATATTCTGTGGAAGACGGAGGTTAAAAGAACAAAAGTGTACAACAAAGCAACTTTGTTCTCTGATTAGCCTTCCTGTTATCAGCTAAAAGTCTCTCTCTCTCTCTCTCTCTCTCTCATTCCCCTACAGCCTGAATGAACAGCAGACATGTTTCACCATGTGAAAAAAAACTGTCATTTTCTTTTAAATACCTTCTGACATCACTTTTTCTGTTTTTTATCTTTAAACTTCACACAAATACTCAGGCGCAGCGGCGGCACGGGGGCAGAAAAATGTGACCGATGTACGGAGGCTTCAGTCCTCGAGGCGGCAGTCGTGGTTTTGAGTCCTGACCTGGAGACCATTGCTGCATCTCATTCTTCTTCTCTCTACACCCATTTCATGTCTAGCAACTATGGAATAAAAGCTGCTAGAGCCACAAAAATGGAGGAAAAACGTGAAATATCATATCAATGCTAAAAATAATTTAGCTAACTTTGAGCCTTTTTCCTAACAACTCCCACAGTGAGGAGTGTTGTTGCTACTTGATAATAGATTCACTGTAGCATTAGCTTCAACATTTCCTTTGTATCCTTTTTATTTCAATTTGTTTATTATTAGCTTTTCTTATACAGAGAAAAACATAGAATTCGTGCTTGCAGAGGAATCAAACACATGGTGTATTTAAACCACACATTTGAACAGAATAAAAAGTACAATAGAACAATATAATCCCAATTACCCGGCTCACTGCCCTAGGTCTATACACTGTATCATCGCCCCCGAGGAGAAGGCAAAGGACACTTTCATGAAAGTGAATTCATCTGAAAGATCATTACAGCTTTTAAAGGAAGAGGCCCCGTGTGTTTTGAAATTTCCCGGCAAAATGTTGAAACCAGTATCTTTACCAGTTTTAAGCATGACATGAGGTCATATTACTGTTTATGAGCTGGAGGATTGGCGCCCCTCAACCTGAATAGATTTGCCCATCTCGCCAGCAGGAAACTGATCGACAATACTTTTTTTTATATATATAATTTTAAGGTCACAAGCCCAACCAGTCTGCTTTATCATCTGTAATTTATACAACTCATACCCTTAAAAATACGCATGTTCAGCACCTGTTTAGTGTTGTAACTAACCTAAAGATGAAAATTTAATGTGTCAATTTTAGAGATATATATATGTATATAGTTACCTATGATGCAGTATGGTGTTTGGGCTGCTCTGTGGCAAGAAGGCCGGAGCTGATCCGTGCGGCTGGTGTTGCTGTCGTGGCGGAAATTTCACTATAGAAGATAGAGGAATGGGCTCCATCAAAATACAAATAAAAAATAACTCTAAACGTACACATCGCTCTGCCAGGGGAAATATTGAAGACCAAAAAGTTGCAGGTTTTGATGTGGCATTGACAATCTTCATTGAAAACCTGAAAATAGACTTCAAAAGAGCAGCGCCAGCCCATGAATTTCACAGAACTTGCTGCCTTTTACAGAGGGAAGGGAGAAATACCCTTCAAACAAGAGCCCAGGGACACTGCAGTGGCCAGAAAGACCCTTTCCTACAAGCCAGGATGTTTTAAAAGTGGCTAAACAGCGTCTTCAAAGCGTTGCTTTGGGTACAGTGGTTCTTTTTTTTCACAATTTTCAAAGGGGGGAAAAATTACTAAACATCCTTGCTTTACTTTTAGTATAATGTTGGCAATGCTATTGATACACGGTGTCGGGTAAACTGTTTGCATTACATCTTGAAGTTTGCACATTTTCTCTTATATTCAGCCACATTTTCTCTATTCCTAAACAGAGTCTATCAGACGGAGCGGTGGCCTAGTGGTTAGAGCAGGGTGCCTGGAGAGGCTGCAAGGTTCTGGGTTCAGATACCACAGATCTGCCATCTGAGTATAAATCCAAGCTGTGAAGGCTTGTTACATGATGTTACACTGAGACCAAAGAATATGTTAGAGAGGTGAGTTGAATAAAATCCAAATTACAACAATCTTAACCTTCCTATCATTGTTTTCCAGCTTTGCGCATGGTTCCACTGGTATTTTGCTTATTCATCCTTGGGGATTAGCTCAAAGTATTTGAGGGGTATCAACCCAAATTTTCAGCTACCTCCACTGATACTGTTTCAGATTCAAGACGGGACTCTGGCTGGGCCACTCCTAACAGAACCTCCAATCAGAAGACACATTTTGGGGAAATTACAAGAATATGTTAAAACTAAGTCTTCTTTGAGGTTGAATAACTTTTCCATTTCAGATTCCACAAAGTATTGACCCAGGAGTGCTGAATTCACTCTACACCTTTCAGATTTTTACTTATAAAAACCTCTACGAAGCACGTATTGTTTTCCTTCCACTTCACAATTATGCACTTCTTTGTTTTCGTCTCTCACCTAGAAATCCTAACAAAACCCACTTGTGGTTGTAACAGAACAAAAATGTGAAACTTATTACTTAGCGCCCACTAAGAATTGGAACTTGTATGAGGATAAAGCTTTTTGACTTTAATTCAACTATTTCCTGGCACCTTCAGAAACGGAGATGTATTACTCCAACAAATGTTATGTTACAATAAAATATATATATATATATATTTGTGTGACGAAGGTAATCTTACCCTTAGCAGGAGGTGATAACAGCTAATTTTACAAACAATGACTGTCGATGAGTATCATGTAAAATCCTGGATAAATTATTTTTCGTTCTCCACTGCTGAGAGGTGACTTGCAGAGCCGATCGGAGGGCTGGTGAATGAGCGTAGAAGAAAAGAAGGCACACATGAGCAGGAACAACGAGGAAGTGGAGATGGGAAAGTTAACGACGGCGACAGAGACCACGAGTTCTTTCAGTTCGCATGATTGAAATGAGGAGTGATTTCCACTTGGAAACCGAAAAAGATGAAAAAGAAAGAAAACACTGAATAGAGAACTCGCTGAAAAATCAGACGGGGGTAGAAAAAAAAACTCTTCGGGTGCAAGGCAAGATTCATGTCTGGCAAATGAAAAGCCCTCTGCTCACATAATATAATAGGTAGCCAAAGAAAAAGGTCCCTGTTAAAAAAAAGAAGTCTTGCTACTGGAAGCCATACAGTTTGAGCAGGAGAGCGTAGAGGAAAAAAAAAAAAACAATGGTTGACAAAGAGCTGTGGAAGCAACAGATGAAGAAGAAACCCCTTTGATCCAGAGAAGGAGACTTGGATTGATATCAGAGTCCAAAAAGGAAAGGAACACGCTGAGGTAAAGAGAGCTGACGCTAACAAGAATGTTGTACTATTTGACAAAGAACTGAAGGCAAAACAGTAGCTGAATGCTGGGGGAAAAAATAGTTTCAATAACAACAACATACACACAGAAGATGGCAGAGGTGCATGAGAAGAGACAGGTCATTGTAATCGTGCAGAGGACGAGGAAGACGGTTCAGCTGTGGCAAGAAAACGATCAAGGAAACCTCCAACAGAAGCGGAAAGGCGCAACACATGAAGAGAGATGCTTCTGAGGCAGAAAACGATCCCGTAATCACTGCAGGCTCCTGCAGGACTGAATAGGAGGAGATTTCACTGATAAAGACAATTTGCGTTCAAGAATGGGTTCAGGCATTAAAGGGAGGGGAGCAGCTTCTCAGCTGAACGAGGACCATCAATAAAGACGTTGGAGCAAAAGCAATCCGTGTGCAGGAACAAAAAAACGATGGAGGCCAAGAGGTAAGACCTACTCAAAACCCCTTGAAAATCATCTGAATGATTCAGCTGATGTTCATAAATCACAAACTTTATCACACATCACATATGATTGGCAATACAGAGCAGACAGAGATCCTTAATGTTATTTGTGTATGCAATAGATGTGATGGGAAGTCCATCAGTGCGTCTGTGTGGTGGTGTTGGTTCCAGACCTTCTGCTTTGTTCCGGCCGCCAGGCAGCTTTGTGTTTATAACCATTATTCTAACTCTAAATGGGTCGATGTTCTTTTTTCATTGTTTTTTTTAGTTTAATTACAATAGTAGCCAGCTCTAAAGCTCAGGTGTGTGGTGATGTCAGTGTGACTTTTGGCTTTTATTCCTGTAAATTATGGAGAAATATTCCCAAACAGATTAATCTTTACTATTTGACGCAATCTCCTGGATATTCCCCTATTCTTAAATAAACAGGTCAATAGGTAAATGTTACCCCCGTCTATTTCCCTGCAGCCTTTAGTTCCTCCTTTCTTATTTTCTCTTTGCAAGAGGCTCAGTTTTTGGCCACTAAAAGCAAACAAACTTGATATTTCTTAAAACAACTACAGCAAATTGTGTCTTTGTCCGCTGAAAATATGGTGTTTAAAGCTTAGTTCTTTCCATATTGTCTGTAATGTGTAGATACAAAACTTGAAATTAGGAGCCTTATAATTCTTACTTTGGACTTAATTGTCTGAAGTAGAAAGAAAAATCTGTGAAAATGTTCCATTTCTGAGCTGAAAGTGAATGAAAAGGCAGCTAAAGTCTAAAGAAACGCTTTGAAAGGCCTTCAGAGAGCCTGGAGAACTGTTGATTAAGATCACTTCAAAGGATTAATTGAAAGTCTGGCTCCTTGCAAGCGAAACATAAACGACTGATTGACTCGAGACATTTTTCCCTGATGAGCAGCCATGCCATCAGATGAATAAAGCTACTTTTAAATCCATGCAAATAACCAGGTTAGCAATTTACCGCATTTTACGCCCCCTTTTTCTTTCCTCTGGTGAAGTTTCTGGCAACTTAAAAGATGTGTTTTGTACAGCTTTATGTTAAGAACTTCAAGATAGTTCTTCAGAATTCTCCAGATAATTGCACAGTACCTATGCACCCACTGTTTAAATCATCTGCATAGGAGGAAATGTCTAATTGAGCATTTCCTTTGAGTCGCCATATGTCCCTCTCTGCAATGTAAACAGGAAACAGCTGGTGGCTGGAAAACAACGATACGAGTACCTGTGGCCTGTCTTAGTTCAGTAAAAACTGACAAATTACGTTCCTGTTTGCATTTATCACTGTTCATGCTCATCAATTCTTTGGATGCTAATTTGCTCTTTTCTTCCGGTGATTTAGCAAATGCTGCAAATTAGTTGTAACATGCTCTCCACCTGCGAGACAGAAACTTGTGAATGGCTATAATTTACAAAAAAAAAACAATTAAATAAGTAAAAAAAAAAAAAACTAAATTTGTTGTCTGATCTACTGGAAAGTGATTTCTTTGGAGATTTACATTGAAATCTCATTCTTCTCCCACATATTTTGTAGAGCAAAGCACTATGCTCTACCCAAATTATGACTTTTCCACAGTTGACCCAAACTCCTGCCTCACTGTCTTCTCATAAGAGCTTCTTTAAGGTGAACTTAAACACACACACACACACACACCTCCACAACGGAGTGCAGCTACACACCAGAGGACATTACCGCTTCCCTCTGGAGCATTCACAGAAAAGACCTTTCAGAAAAATCGACTGTGCTCAAGGATGTTTCTTGTTGGAAAATGAGGTTTTGCATAAAGATGTCAAACCAAGAGCAATTACTTATATCTAATATCCTTTCATTTCATAAAAAGTGTGTCCCAAATGAATAATTTGGGTATTTAGCTTATGAAAACCATTTAAATTTGTCATGATGGAAGAATTTGCGGCTCTGACTTGTTTTTGACAGCCTCCTCTGTCTAATAAGAGCTTCACTTACATTGACGTAAGCCCACTCCAGAGAAGTGCTGCAGCTGGAACATCTGTCTCCCTTTGTGTCTGCATATGAACAAAATCTGCATTATGCTTTCTACAATAGTGCGCCCACTGGACAGCATATTATACTGAGGTCCAAAATTTAAAGTGTTGTTGGATGATTGAACTTTTTGTGACAATAAAATCTTCTGGGAGATCATACTACATTTTATAGAATTCACACTTCCTTGCCTTTGTGTTTCTCAGAATAGTGGGGAAAGCACAGGTGTTGCAGGTAACATCTCTATCCCATTGTCCTCATTAAAATTTGACAGTAAACCATTCTACCCGATCCCAGCACCATGAAATTGAAGCAGCTGCCACTAATTTGATTTTGCACAGTCATGTGGTTCATGTGTGCACATATCCAGTGTCCACAGCTAAGCTAAACGTTCCCACTAATGAACAGGAGGGAGAAAAACAGCTTGGTTGGGCTTAATGGGGAGCTTCATGGCAGATAAGCTAAACAGGCAGGTTAATGCGTGTTTGGGGAATTACCTCCAAAATTTCCAGGAACACAACATAATGTCATACTGACATCACACACTGGAGCTCACTTACGGCATTATTAGTCTGTGCTTAAAGTTTAAACTTCAACCTAATCTGATGGACTCGGCTCATATTTAATCACGGTTTTGCTCTTATGTTAGTCAACAATAAGTGCGGGGCTTTGTTTCATGGTGTTCAAAAAACAGACACCTCAGAAACACATAGAAAACAATACGTGTTAAAACTGATTAAAAATCAAGCTAAGAATGAGAACCATTGCATGTTAGCCCAGCTTTTCATTGTCCTGCATACATAAAGAGACCTCCTCTAAAGCCAACTTGTAACAGATATTTCTATATCTTTCAGTGCTGCGACATTGAGGCAACCATGTTGACCAAAATATGAGCCCTTGCTATGTATGCTTTGCAACTGCTCCTCAAATGGTCAGAGCAACCGCCCATTATTAGCATTAGTTAATGCACTGGCAAAGATTTACTCACCCCTCCATGTCCGATGCTTGAAGTTGCTCCAACTGCAGGGAAGTGAGAGCCATTTTCTGATGAATTATACTAATGACTGGGGGACACTTATAGAGTTCAAAGGTATACAGCCACGTTCTATGCTTTAAAAAAAGTCCCAAAATTGTTTGATCATGATAAAATAAGGTTATATACACCAAGCATCCATCCTGACAGTGTTTCAATGGTTCTTTGTGAGCCTACACAGAACCCAGGACCGGGCGCAATAAGCAGATATAAACAGACGTGGCGCCATCTACCTGCAGTATCGCAGAACTATCACAATGCCAGTTTGCTTAATTTATAAAACAGTATAAAATAATCGCGGCCCAAGCCTGACCTTCGTCTTGGTGTGATCAAAGACTAACCGTTATTAATATACATGTATACACACATGTACATTATATGTAGATGTGTGTAGACCGATCTACAGCAACTTTAAGAACATTTACTCATGTCAATCAACTTTGCAGTCACATTTGAGTGATTGGCGGCTTTAGCATATATGTATATATATATATATATATATATATATATATATATATATATATATATATATATATATATATATATATATATATAATTATTATTTTAATTTTTTTCACTAGATCTCAGACCACTCATCATTGTTTCGCTGGGAGATGCTAATAGCCATTAGCAGCATCCTTGTTTTATCCCCTGCTATGCATGTGCAGTGTCGTACTTCTGTTATTTTTTTTTTATAAATAAACATGGAAGGCTTTATTTAACAAACTGCACAAAAACAAAGCATGAAACACCTAAATAACCGCTAATACGGCAGCAGGACGTGACAATCTTTCATAAAAACCTTGTTTGCAACCAGAGTGAGCTACTGACGTTTAAATAACAAAAGTCAAATAACGTGGCTATGCACCTTTAAGGAGCACTAAACTTGCATCTCCAGAAGGTCAGGTGATCATTAAGTATGCTTACATTTTTTTTTTAACAACTCAGAAGATTACATCATTGCAAAATCAAAATACACTTTCCTGACCTGAGGTGGGAAGAGTATCCTTCAAACTGTATTCAAGTAAGAGTAAGAGTTGCACTAATTAGACATATTTTTACTCAGTTTACGTATTTTTATCATCCAAAAACTCACTCAAGTAAAAAAAGAATTAGGTAAAAATTCTACCTAAGTACTGAGTAGCTCTGTGATCCGAACAGCTTGAAGTTTAATTTGTGAAAATTATGTTATTGGGCAAACACAAATATTAAGTTATGTGCAGTTTCTAGTATGGTCAAAAATAAAAATATGAAATAAATAGAAATAAATTACAAAATAAAACAATCAGAAAGAAGAAACCTACATTTTCAAATGTATTTTTGTTCTCAACATTATGATTCAAACGTTATTTATACATTGTCAAGTCTGAATCCATTACTTAAGTCAAATACATATTTTAGAACGGTGCAAAGCACTTCTTTCTATTTACAAATGGCACAAAAAGCTCAACAGATAGAAAATGACATTAGAAAAACGATGGTCAAGGCAATCTACCTATTTTCACATAAGAACACAAAATTCTTGAAGCAGACAAGCAGTTCATGTTTGGTAGGAAACGTGATGGAGCAGTAACCTCCTCTAAGCGATGCGACTTAGGAAATTTTCTTGTTTTGTGTTTTTTTTTTACCAACAATTACTGATCACTAGTGATCACGATTTGTAAAAACTGAAACACACACAACTTGACAGTAGCCTTTACTGCATGAGCCCCACAATGTTAAAAATGTCCTCAGTCTGCTTGAAACTGTGACATTCCCAGATCCAATGAAAATACAGTCGCAAATTGACGTGTACCTGTGCTAAATTTAGTAGCACATTACTCTCCTGGAACTGACCGGGTACTTTTTCTGGAAAATGTCAGGCAGGGCAGAACACAAACACTTCTTCAATGGGAGCCCAACTTCCTTGTTGTTTTTCCCACCTAAAAAATCATCCATGCACCAAATCACCAATGCACCATAATTAACAACTGTATCCTGTGGGATTTTCTACGTTGAATTTCCACTAACCTCGAAATATTGCCCTGATTTGAACATTTCAATTTTTAAATAGCCAAACTTAGCATTTCACCCCTTGGAGGGTTTATTACATCTTCAACACTTTTATAGTGATATAATATTTTTCTACTACAACTTAGGGACCCATTACAATTTAAAACTTTTACTGAACCTCACTTCAAAAGAAAAAAGAAAAAAAAAATTCAAGCTAACCCTTTAAGGAAAATAACAGGAGCAGTGACTAACTGCAGTAATTCCAGCAGACACAATCATGGTGCAGCATTGAATCCCATAATCAGCCCTGGCAATTCTCTACAACCCCAAACGCTGCCTTTGTAATAATAATTCCTCACCCTGATAGGTCATAACAGTCAGTAAACAGTAAAAGCTTCTCTGGTCCCTTTTCTCCTAATTTCCACAGATTACAGTAGCACAGAATTGTTGCATGTAGCACTGTCTGGTAACAGGTTTAATGTTTGTCCTCCAACACAGTGTACAAAAAAAAATAGCTAAAGTGCTCTTCTGACTCCTTCTGGCACACCTTTTTTATTCTAGTTTATATTACAAACAATTTTGTTCTATTAGTCACAATGAACAAAATTTAAATATTTTGCCCCCTAAGTACAGAGAAACTAAATGATGATTTAAATCTATGTGCTTCTTTGGTGAGGTTAAAAAAGAGCTTTCAAATGTAAACTTATAAAAGCTTATAAGTATGTATGCACTTATATGTAATGTGTGTATGCATGCACATACCTGTCTAGGGGTGTATAGGTGTGTAAATGTGGAATATATGTGCATATGTGTATGTATCTGTGTATGAATGTGTGTTTATATATATATATATATATATATATATATATATATATATATATATATATATATACTGTATACACACACACACACACACACACATATATATATATATATATATATATATATATATATATATATATATATATATACTGTATATATATGTGTGTGTGTGTGTGTGTGTGTGTATATATTTGTGTGTATATCTGTTTATGTGAATCTACATATAATGTACATGTGTGTATACATGTATATGGATAATAGTTTTTTTCTTGTTTTTATACTTCTGAGTCTCTAGATTTTTGGATTGAATAGGGTAGACAAATATAAGTCTATTCCTTCAGCCTATTCCTTTTTTTGGTAAATGATTGGTTTATATAATTGCTTTTTATCTTGTTTGATTTTTTTGTAATGTTGTAAATGTACTAAAATAAATCAAATCAAACTGATGGTGAAAATATTACAGAATCACTTACGTAACATTTAATCCCTTAAATTTCTTGTAAGCATACAGTGTAACTTAACATTGGTTTCATTGCTGTAGCCGGTTAGCTGATGTTTAAATTCACTATTAAATTTACAAATCCTGAAGTTGATCAAAACTTTACTATAGACTTATCACTTAGTGGTATTCCCAATTAAATTAAAGAAGGTAGAAAAGCGTACATGAAATACTCACATGGAGTGCATTTCAATTGTAAATTTGCCCAAAGCAAATAAATCATACACAAAAGTCTCTCACTGAGCTCCATCACTTTAAGGTGAATATCCTATACAGTATACAATTATTGGTACAATTCACATATGTCCAAAAGCAATTAAAAGCAAGTATGTGAATTAACAGGAATCCTGAAAATAAAATTGATGTATCAGAAAAAGTGACAGTTCCTATGAGCCAGTCAGTCACAGTGATGGATTATGACTAATTACACTGCAACCCATGCTGGGCCGTCACTCAGACACACTGAAACATGGTTCCCAACCCTGATTGCTGGCTGAGCCCAGCTGCAGATGAGACAGAAAAACAAACCCCCCTCTCAGCAGTCGAACTCGCCCTGTGGTGACGCCACCATTCACGCCAAGCAAAGCTGCTGCAGCTGCTTTCAGTGATGCACAAAACATCAGGAGCTCTAAAATAACACCAGGGCCTGAAGGTGAAAAAAAAAAACGACAAAGTTTCCCTGTTTTATTCCAACAGGGTAAAACGCATCGTCTTTGCAGAAAGAAGGGCCTCGGTTGTTTTTTATCTGTTACAGCGCTGATGTGACAGACCTTGGCCGGGCCCGATACGTCATCATAAAAGCCATTCAGGGAAAAGCTGATAACACAGCAGCACACATGGGAGGGCGATCTCTACATCTGTTAATAAAGTGCACATTCACTGGGCAAGGGATCTGGGGGATGTGAGCATGAGGGTTGGTGAGTTATAGTTATGGTCTTTATGCAGCCAGAGAGCTTTAGTGCTCTCGCAGGAGATAGACGGGACTCTCCTGGGTTTGGTTCTTTTTGTCTTACCGATATTCACTGAAGCAAGGGCACCTAGACTTAAGATAATTTAGGCCCTACACTCGGAAAAAAAAAACATTTAACTCAGTTCCTGTGTTCATTCGGGAAGTTTCTACCACACATCATGGCCCTGTTGGTGTCTAAACAGGTGCTTAATTTTACACCTGTTCCTCTGCCTCAACCAACCATGGTAACTGTCTCCATGAAGGCTTAATCCTGCTATTTAGATGTTTGCCTGCAACCCTAAAAATGTTTTTCAGCTCCTCTGCCCTAGTATATGTACTATTGCTAATGGCCCCAATGATAATTCTGGGCAAGCTGACAGGAAATCCCTTCTTCATCCTAACCATTCAGCTGACCACCAGATCTGGTTTGACAGGTTGCGGTATTGGAGTGTTTCATCAGGTTCTGCCTTGGAATGGTGTACTTTATAACTTTCTGATTATTCATTCTGTCTGGCTGGTTTCATATAACGGTTCTTCCTTAAGCCGTCTTCATTTTGGTGGATCTCAGGGTTCTGTTTTAGGGCTCTTTATATGCCAAGTCTTCCAGCCGAGGGTTAGGGTAAATTTTGACATGATCCTGTTCAATCTCTTGTTTTTATTACTTATGAGCTATTACTAAGCTACCCGAACTGAAAATCTTTATTCTTGCATTTGTTTCTTCGAGATTGAAATACTGTAGCTCATTATTCACCTTAAAAATCCCAATAAAGCATCTGTAAGTTGTGCCAAATCTTGGAGGTTTTCTCAGTTGAATTTAAATGGTAAATGGTGTGTACTTGTATTAGCGCCGCAGCTGCCCTGGGGCAGACTGGTGCCACCGAGGCCTCTGACCGCCCGCAGGCAGACACAACAACTGAGACGGTTAAAGCAGGGGATCGAACTGGCAACCTGCCAGTTACAGGACCAATTCTCTACCAACAACTGTGCCACTTTCACCCCTAACAAGCCTTTGTTCCTTGGATTCTTGTCCTGAAACAAAGCCCTACTTTGCTTGAGCTCAAAGTCACAAACTGATCATTCGACGTTCTCCTTTTGATTTTTTGAAAGAGAGCATAAATCTTGGCTAGATTAATAATTATGACAAGTGTTGCAGTTCTAAAAGCAGCAAAGTGGCCCCAGACCATCACACTACCACCTCCATGTTTGACTGCTGATATGACATTCTGTTCTTAGTTTTACAGCAGATGTAACGGCACGCACAACTTTGAAAAATATTCTTTACATTTCCTTGTGTTCTCGTTGTCTGCTATTAAATTGAGTTTGATGAGCTATAGAAAACCAGAGTATCAAAAGAGCCAAATAGAAAATATATGTAAGGGATCAAATTAATTTTCCAATTGTTACATGTTAAAGAATTACACTCTGGCCAAACAATTCATCATAAGTCAGTATTAACAGGCAATATCTTATATAGTGTTAGTTACTGATTGTTATAAGAATTATTATTCTGAAGTCACTATGGCCTCACACCACTCGGACAGAGGAGGCCTGGAGACCTGATGTCTGTGTATAAGATCCACTGTTTTCTGATTGCAAGGCCAAATGCTGCAGCTGCTGAGGGATACTGATTGTTTACGATAGACTGTCTTTGTTTTGTCTCATGGGAAGGCCACGGTGCAGTATTAGGGGAAGCCCGAAAGCGAGGCAGGCGAGAGACAGGGCAGACAGAGACTGCAGCGGAACCGTGGGGTGCGATTACTTTCCAACTATGTGAATCTCTGCTCTGTTTCTCAATAAAGGTGCTGGAACGTTATACCACCGTCTCGTCATTTAGTAAAGATGGGAACTCAGTTACTATTGTTTAGAATTCCACCCAAAACTCCCACAACACTGATTTAGCATTTTATTATGTAAATTCAGTTGTCAACAAAAATGTATTTAAACATTGTTAACAACATAATCTTATTTAACTGGATTGTTTTTTTGCTATTCGATTAAAAAAAATATAGAAAAGCAGCTGTTAGTGTGATTGCCTCACACTAAGAAGGTTGTGGGTTCAAATCCTGTATGTTGATACATCCTTTATTTTAACCCAAATAAGTCTTGTTTGGTAATCTGTGTTGTAGGGCATTCTTTTCAACTTACTCTTTAGTAACCCTAATGATGGACATCCCTAACTATAACCCATTTATTGATTAAAAACGTAGTACACTTTGTTCAGTCAAACCTAAAACTCAACCCTTTTGTGTTTACGCTACCCAGTCCTGGGCCGATTAGGGCTGGATAAGCAAAATAACCCATAATTGGGTAATTCAGCAGTTTTGAAAGTGTATGCAAAATAATAATTTATTCTTTTAAGATCTCTTGGGTATTAAACGTGCTACAACAGCAGTCTGCAAAGGGACCAGTTCCCTCACATTTTCTCAAAATGTCTTTGTGCAAACAGTATACCCCGAGGACCATGCAGCCCTAAAGGGCATTTTCCCACTTAGATGATATGGAGCAAAAGCAGTATGGTGGAGTATTGTGGCATCTGGTGTGTACCTGCTCGGAGGCACCCTGAAAAAGGCTGAATTCAGAACACAGGTGGGAACAGAAGTTCAGAATTTTCGTCCATCTTTTGGCAATTACAGTATGTGAGATGGGCTTGGGATTAAGTGGTCCACTATTAACAGAAAACAAAGAAAAGAAAGAAAAAAACAGCAACCTGAGAATAAATAAATAAATACAAAGATAAAACTACCTAAATAAATCAAAATTTAGGTCTCAGACTCAGTGTGCCACTGAGCACACTGAGCTCCAAATCTTGACTTCTCTTCTGGCAGCAGGGTTCGTTGGGAGTCAGCTTGGAAGAGCCCAAGGAGCCAATAAGGCTCAAAAGCCACGCTCGCCGGAGAGTTTTCCAACAGACTTGGCTCCCGAAGGATGCCCAACAGTATCAACCTGGTCTTCTTTCTTTGAATTTCTTGGTTTGTCTCTGCCTCAAGTATGTTGCTGTCTTTTTCAAAAGCGATTTGGAACACGAGATAAATATAAGAACAACATCCCCCTGCCCCCCAAAATCCAGGGGGCACACATTGTAATGCCAACGCTCCTGCGCATGGAAATTAGTCATCTGAGGTGATTCGGGGGTCTGATCGGGAGTATTATTCTGCGCTTACCACTGCAGAATCCTCCTGGGCCAACCCTGAATTTGTTGGAAGAACCATGTTTCCCTTCTGGCCTTTGAAACCCTATGGGGACTCCCTGGTAGGTGGGTGAAGATTGTACCTGGAGCAAGAAATGTCCGGGTTTCCCCCCTGGACCTTTTACCCAGGGATGGACGAATCACACGTTGTGATTTATTCAGTTGCCCTCTCCTCTCTGTAATGTGCTCTTAAAATTGTCCTCAAGGAGGGGGAAGAGGTATCGCCACAAAATTTAAAGGGGTGGCCATGGCTCCCCTGGCAACCTTTCAACCCTCCAGCGGCTCTGAGTGTTTCTTCAGGAGTCCACACAAGCAGCCCCGCTTACAAAGTTTGCCTTTTACAGCCTCGCAGATCTAGGGTGTATTTTATCACGCAGAGGGCACCGTGCGCCCGACAGATCATCATTTTGGACGCACTGTAACTCAACTCGGGGTGCTGCAGCTGAAACCCAACGTTTCCTCCTCTTCCCAGACGCCGCCTGCATGCTAATGGAGGAGCTCGGAATAGAATGAGACAGCCAGCTTGACTCTGCGAGCGAGGAGGCGCTTTGTTTTCCTCCAGATCAAAGCAACGAGTCGTCGCTGGGAAAATTCCTCAGATTTCTCCATAAAGGCGCATACAGGTGACAAGTGGTCCCAACTTCACCGCACCGCCTGGAATCGGCGCGTTTTGCCCACAAGGGGTGCGCGGTACTCTTTTATTTTTAATTCTATTTTCATTTTTATTTTATTTTGACGCGATATTTCACTGCGCAGGCAGCGCATCCGCGGCCACGCATGACGCATCCGAGCTTTTTTGACCGGGTTTTAATGATCTAATCGGGATTGTTCCGATTTGGGTTAGGGATGGCGCACCGGAGTGTCCCGTTTTCTGACAAGTTTCCGCTGCTGTTTGGTATGTTCGTCATGTCCGCCCGGCTTCATGCGCGCCTCTCCGTGTAGAACCAGGCTCGGATTCAGAAGTTGGCCGGGAATAACAATAAGCGGAGTGCGCAGCGCGGAGGACGAAGAGCAGAAGTGACAGCGGCGTTCACGGGGTGTTGAGCTGCTGAATTTACTACCAGCATCATCAGCTTCTCTCTGCGAGGAATAAAAACTGAGAGGGGGGCACTGCTGCTGCCCACTCTCTCTTCATCCACACACTTTTTTGATTTTCTGCAGTGAATCCAGGCTTCTGGAAACGCAGCTGCGTAAAACTTGGCCAGATCTGGTCACATCGTCGCCTGTGTGCGCAGCCTGGATGGAAATGCGGCTCATGGAGGGAATTAAACAATAATATATATTTAAAAAAGCAAGAGGGGGGTTATTATCAGTCCCTCTTCCATTATTTCCTCAAAATGGATGCCTACGACAGGCTTTGGGGACGCCACTGGATAAGCCACAGTTGAGCTGATCTGCTCGGCATCTGAGAGGCGCTTGCAGGCGTGTGAAGTTTGGATAAATCTGAAGCGGCTGAAGGTGTGGGATGCAGTCTGGAGCCAAGACGCTCTCCGCAGGTGGAGGGGCGTCACTCTGCTGCCTACTTCTCCTCTGGCTTATCTACTCGCATCTGCTTAGAGAAGGTAAGGGCGCTTCCATCCAGCCTATTTATTACTTTGCCAGCAGCAACAATGTCTCCAAGGGTTGACAGGGATGCAGCTGCACACGGTGTGGTCAGATCCTTTTAACCGAGAGAGAAAATCCCCCCGGTGCGGAATAAAGCAGCCTTTCAGAGAAACTGTAAGACATCCAGGCTCATCAGTTTATTTATTCTAACCTTACTGAACCTATGACATCTTTGCTATCTAATTTAGTGTCTATAACGTCCCTATGGAGTCTCCACAGTTTGTCTTAGGATAGGAAGCCCGAGACAGTGAAAGCTGTAACTTTATGCTTTTAAAGGTAATAAAGATACATTCAATAATCAGCTATAGGGATCGGACTCAGCTCATTTTAAAATGATAGGCCTTGATCAGCAGTTCAAGTACGATCTGATTCCCCCCCCCCCCCCCCCCCCATTCTTTAAATGCATCAAAACTAATCTACCATTTATTTAGATACGCTCATCAGCAAACAGCATATGCTTTGTTGCACTTTCAGAATTTATAACAATCAGATAAGGGTTAGAGACACACAGGCTTAACACCACTAGGTTAGAAAATAGAGCTTCATGTCGACTTGATGTTATTTTTCAGATTGTGACGAGTGCAGTTGCAGTCAGACCAGATTTTTCTTAAAACTGTCATTTTTTAACTCTGATGTTCCCACCGTAACCATTACCTCTCTGCCTCTAAAATCAAGATCAACTGTGGCATATAACGTCTAGCCAGTATATTATTGGCAACAGACTTTAAATGGATGGGATGCGATCTATGAAGGACTAACGAATATTGCTTCCAAGCAACCCTTTGAGATTATGACATTGCAAAAACTGATGTTGTGATGACAACTGCTGTTCAATACATCACACTACATTACATTGTTAAAGAATAACAAATAACATACTAAACAACATGTGGGTTAAAATGAATGATTCCTGCCTATTCTTTATGGCTTGACCACTGCAGTGCATCACTTATCTCCAACAGTCAATCGTTGATAGTCTCTGAAAGGAAGCCAGAGTACCTGGAGAGATCCCATGCACCAAACATAAATCCCCCAACCAATAACCAATGACCCCTGAGTATCACTACAATACCGAGCAGCTCAGAGTGTATGATTTAAAAAAAATGCATTAATAATGATCAGATCAGAAAAGATATACTGCATTTAAAGTCTTCAGATAACAAAATTCATCGGAAATACTGCATAAATATTGCCTCTCAAAATGGACTTTATGAACAATTTTTTGATCAAAGTGAGAACATAGCACTCTAAATGGTGCTAGCGGCTTGCACTAACTACTTAGCAGGTTAGGTGCAAGTGTAAAACTTGTTCTGTAAAAGGAAACAAAGAATAATCAAGCATCGCTATATTGACTGTATGACTACTTCTTTGGTGAAAGTGTGAATGTTAAAAATGGCTAGCTCTAGCTTGTGTTGGCTCCTTAGCAGGTAAAAAGCTAATGTTAGCTTAAGTGCAACATGTACCTAAATGTGTAATAATAAAGTAACAAACAAAGCCCTAATATCATTGTGTATTTTACTATCTTACAATGAAAAAGTTTCAGTAAAGTCTGATAAGGGTGTTTTGTAGTTCAAAATGGAGGTTTTTAAAGGAAAAAGGGGAGGCCCTTACTAGTCACGTCATTAAACGAACAAGTTGGGTTACAGTTTTCACAAATGTCTGATTAAAACTATCCAACACCTACCACAAAAGCATGAACCTTACATTGGGTTTTAAAAAAACAATACAGCAACTGGTTTATGTGGCTCCACAATTTTCAATTGGAAACTACAATTTAAAAATCC
The DNA here is from genome assembly GCF_011125445.2 of Fundulus heteroclitus. Lineage (NCBI taxonomy): Eukaryota > Metazoa > Chordata > Actinopteri > Cyprinodontiformes > Fundulidae > Fundulus > Fundulus heteroclitus. The sequence continues at coordinate 9,313,491 of NC_046361.1, forward strand.
AATAAATCTGTCAAAAATCTGGAGCACATTGTTTCCGCTTACGTTGTAGTACTTGGAAAACAAACAAAATATCTGAGAAAACTGAAAATTGGTGTCGGCCAGCAAAGGGTGGATAATCAATTCAAGGTGTTGAAGTTATCTTCAGATTTCTCCCGTCAGACTTTGATACTATGAACTATATTATGATATTAGAACAATGTTCCCATTATTCCTCCTACTGAAAAGAGAAAGGCCTTCACAGTTTTATATTTCTACCCCAGCTTAAGCTACATCTGTCCACACCACACTTTGCTGCTGAATAAAACATCCAGTGCTACGGTTACACCTTCAGTCTGACAAAGAACAGAGAGCAAAACGATGTTTCCCTGCACTTTATTTGCTTGCCTCCCATGACAGAGTATCTGGATTAAAGTGCTATTGTAGGCACTGTAAGAGAAGACTTAAAGTGCTGGAACTTGTTGGGAGATGTTATACACCCAGCTTGCAGATTAGATCTTTTAATCAAGCTTTGACCGGCAGGATAATTACCACTGTGGAGGAGGGACAGTGCACACATCAACGTCTTTGGCAGCTTGGCGGAAACAAAAGTACGCGGCGATGGGGCAAACCACGGCCTCTGATTTCCCAGCTTTTTCTATCCAAACACTTATTGTCATCCCTGATCCTCTTCTCAAGGCTTTGCATCTCATCAGAGAAGCCAGCCCCAGCCTCAGCTATTTTTATTGACTTGTTTTCCATCTGAAAATGATCTTGTTAGCGCGTTATTGTACAAATTGCTCAATCAATCCCTCATGAACATTTCTATCATTGATCTAGTCACAGAGTAAATTGATAGTTAAACCTTGGGATACTATTTGAAGTTTCACATTCGCCATATTTTCCTCTCTCAGCCGAATGTTAAAGGCGAGATAATCTGCATGTGCAGTTTTTAAATCTGACTAAAATCTTCCTTTGAAACGGGCTGTTCCGTGAAGTTGTAAAACTCTTCTCATCGCCGCACGTTTCTCACCGTTTTATCCCTTGTTATGAACAAAACCTTCCAGCACATGTCATGCATCCAACGAAACCTTTCAGTTGCAATAACCCAGAGGTCATACAGATGCAAATTGGTGGACAGAGAGGCTGTGCTGCCTCCACGATCCTCGTAGCTCATCTGTCATGGTGGCCAGGACAGAAAATCAAAGCAGAGCAGCTTTTGTCTGTGCATGCTTTTAGGCTTGCACTGATCTCGATAAATGGCAAGTCAGCCACTCTCAGCATCGGTGGTTTATTCGGCGACACTTTGGGGATGTCAAGATCTCTGTTCTGGATTACATTCCAGTTCAGTGGTGCAGTCGGAGTACAGCAGCAACCTCTGATGTCCTTGAGAAAATGTAAAAAGAACAGAGTAATTTAAAGACCACGTCTTGTTGTTGAGTAAGATCATGTATTACTAAATACTATAATTTTTATTTATTTTGGCATTTAAAGTCCGCCTCTAAATCAAAGAAGGATTTTTTTGGTTTGAAAGTGTGCAATTGTCTCTGTTTGGATTTCCATAAGGAAAGTATGTTTCACTCCCAGACTTTAATCCAGCCAAACAATCTTCATCGCCTCCCAACCTCAACTGTGAATCAAGTCTAATTCACCTCATTTATTCTCATTCATTTAGGTCGTTTTCACACTCGGCAGTCCAGTAGACTTGGTTCGATTGGGGACCAGATTGCAAATTTTCCGCTGGTGCGGTTTGCTTTCAAGCTGCACTTTTGTCAAACGAACCAAACCTTAAGACCAACCCGCTCAACCACTCCCCTGTGGTGACGCTGCACCAAGAAACGGAAGAAAAGAGGTTGGTCAGCAACACGGCAGCACAACTTCCTGTAAACCTAGTCTAGGCACTTTTTGCTGTTCTGCTGTCAAAGAAGAAATTGTGGATACATTCAAAACAGATGTGATAGCAGCAGCTATGCGTGCGTCCTGCAGCGCTGCCATGTTTGTGTTGGTTTGGCTGTGGGCTCATCAGGTCTTGCTATCGCGAGAATTCAGCTTGCAGGCAAGGATTTTAGCTGTTTTATCGCACATTTCAACAGTGGGCCCAGCATTAGCAGAGGATGACGCACAGCACCATGGAGATATACAGGACTGTCTCAGAAAATTAGAATATGGTGATAAAGTTCTTTATTTTCTGTAATGCAATTAAAAAACATGAAATGTCATATATTCTGGATTCATTACAAATCAACTGAAATATCACAAGCCTTTTATTGTTTTAATATCGCTGATTATGGCTTACAGCTTAAGAAACCCAAATATCCTATCTCAAAATATTAGAATATCGTGAAAAAGTATACAAGTAGGCTATTCAACTAATCACTTGAATCGTCTAATTAACTCGAAACACTGCAGGGTTTCCTGAGCCTTGAAAAACACTCAGCTTGGTTCAGTAAACTAAATCACAAGTATGGTAGTGGTTAAGAGACGACATAAGATTCTCACAGTAACTGGTGTACTGACCATGGCATTACTGTCCTTGATTGGCCTGCCAATTCCCCTGACCTGAACCCCATAGAGAATTTGTGGGCTATTGTGAAGAAGAAGCTGAAAGACACCAGAGCCAACAATGCAAATGAGCTAAAGGCCGCTATTGAAGCATCCTGGGCATCCATAACACCTCAGCAATGCCACAGGCTGATTGCCTCCATGCCACGCCGCATTGATGCAGTAATCTGTGCAAAAGCATTCCCAACCAAGTACTGAGTGCATTAATGGACATTTTCAAATGTTTGATTTTGTTTTGCTGTTATATTTTTTTTTTTACTTGGTCTGAGGAAATATTCTAATATTTTGAGATAGGATTTTTGAGTTTTCTTCAGCTGTACGCCATAATCAGCGATATTAAAACAATAAAAGGCTTGCGATATTTCAGTTGATTTGTAATGAATCCAGAATGTATGACATTTCATGTTTTTTAATTGCATTACAGAAAATAAAGAACTTTATCACAATATTCTAATTTTCTGAGACAGTCCTGTATATGTTACACAAGGGGGATGAGATTTCTGCGTATGAGGGGGCGGCGCGTGAGCAGGGGCGCATGCAACTTCATTGAACTGATGGCAGGTCTACACAGATATTGAGCAGGGTATTTACCATATATGACTTTCTTCATTAGTATTATTGTTCAATTACAATTGCATTTACCCAGATTACCCTGCCCTGTAGTCCACTTCCTGCTTTTGGAGCAGTCTCCGGTCCACTTGGCATTCCCATGTGTATTCAAACCGCTCCAGCTGAGGTCTAGGTTTTGAGGTTTTTCTGGCTGAAAACCAAAGATAATGATTTCCCTTTTGTTATTTCAACCATAATAATTTTTTGTCAGCTTGACCTCAGCCTTTGTATCTCCATTGCTTTGTTTTATAAACATAGGCCTGTTAAGTGTACAACCCGTGACAAGATGGTTCCTGAAGGAGTGGTGGTGCACCTTCCAGTGGATTGTGGTCTGCCAACATCTATTTAAGCTTACTTTGGTTTATATTTAAGGACAATATAATAAGAAGATAGTTTAGTGTATATTCCATAGAAAATTTAGATCCTTGTCTGAACTGAAGTTTCCAAAATGCTGACAAAGTTTACAAATCCAGCATATCCCTCAAGAGACCGATGTTTAAAACTCAAAAGGATAAAAAAAAAGAGTGAGCTGCAGTGCGTTCAGCTCTTTCTCACTCTCTTGCAGCCTGAATAAACCATAGATGTCTCTGGACCTGTCAAAGAAAATAGTTTCATTTTAAATAGCTTTTTACATTTCTATGCTTCCCTTAAATACATTTTTTTAAAACCTCGCCGATGTTGAAAACAACTCACTTTCAGTCTTTTTCCTCTCTTCAAAATGTCATCACTGAAGAATGTTATTTAGATACGGTAAGTTCACCAGTGGGACGATTTTTGAGTATCCAATCAGCAAATCATTTTAGAAGGCTGACCAACTACACATTTTCTCAATGGATAGGGGAGAAAGAAGGGATTTTTAACCATTCACAGCAAAGTGAATATGAAGGAAATCACCGTTTGAGAGTAAAACTGTTCGTTTTTCCCATTTAAGTGTGCACTCAACTGAGCTAAATTTGGTGTGTGCACATTTGTGAACTGTAAGGCTTGTTATCACAGGTTTCCATTATCTAGCTACACCCTTTAAGAGGTATTTCAGTAAGTATTTTAAAGAAATCCCATCACAGACATTTTATTACGACCCTAGGTAATTGTGTCGACTTGCGCTCAGAGCAGAGCGCAGTATATTTGTTATATTGAAACACAATGAGCGTCTTTCATTTGTGCCATATTAGCAAGTACTCTTTTACAAAATTGTCAGGCAGGAACAGCAATATTACTCAAGTAATTTTCCTTGCCTCCCTTCCAATCTTTCTTTCCTCCAGTAAATGTGTAGAAAACCACAAACTTTGCACAAAAAGTAGTTAAATTTGTGTTTTGTCAATTATATCTTTTATCTAACTTCGCCTCTTAGCAATAAACCTTACACCGTCGGTGGCTGCCTATTTCCCTCTTAAATTATGTCCTTTTTTGTGAGTAAAATGCATCTGTGTGTTGAACATGTGGGTTGCAACCCTTGAAAAGCTTGCCACATTTTCTCTGCTGATAACAAACAGCTGTGGGTGAAAGCAGTATGATGGTGTGTGGGGTGCCACCTCCCTCAGTGGAAAAACAACATAGCTCGTCATATTTGGAGGAATCTCAATGAGGATGATATCAACATGAGATTATGGCACCAGTGGCCCCATATAGCTACCCATAAGGCTTCCCACGTACTTGTGTCTGCGGAAGTCCGTGCATACATGAGGGGGACGCTGCATGGACCGGTATGCGCAAAGCTCAGTTTTTTATGTGTCATATTCGCATCAAACTGTTTCATATGTGACGCCGAGCCTGAGCCCTGATCTGCTCCAAGCAGGCAGCAGCGAGGACGCGTGGTGTCACATCCACTGTCTGCGCCGTACTGACAGGTGTGCGGGGAGCGCCTGCTGGAGAAGAAACGGCTCTAGGCACTCAACTAACCCATCAGACATGCTACTATTCATTCCCCCGCTTTCTCCCACAAGCAGAAAGTGTGGGAAACGTACATTTTGCACGTTGGTTAGCTGATTGATGGGCAGCCCCGCTCTGCCGTTGAGCAACGTACATAATGGGTGTAAAGCAGAGTGCATGCTGCTCCGTATGTGAAAGTGGTCTTGAGATTTATTGTCAAAAAGCGTAGTTACAACAGTGATATGATAGACCAAGCGGAAATTTCCTTACTTAATATGCCAAATATATAAATGTTGATTAAAACCTCACAACAAATTGAATAATTTGACTAGAACTTAGAACCTAGAACTTTTGCACATCTTTGTCATGTTTGAACCACAAACTTCATTTCTTTTATGTGACAGACCGACACAAAGCCCATAATTGGGAAATAGAAAGGACATGATAAAAAGGTTTTAAATAGCTTTTACAAATAAAAATCTGAAAAGTGTCCTTTATTTAGTCTCCTTTATTCTGATACCCCTGAAATCCCAACATCCACCATGGAAAGAGCGTGGTACAGTTACAGGCCTACCAAGACATGGCAGGTTGGTGGGGTCATGATCCGCAGCAGTTTGTGTCGCTGTTATTTACACCCACCTGATTTCTGTTTCATCTGAGCTGTATTTAAATCAGTGTTTTCTGTTCCCTCATTGTGAAGTCATCTGTTGTCTTCCGTGGATTTCTGTGCTTCCTTGTGTCTTTATTAAAATATACCCATCCAAGATGTGTCTGCTGCCATTTCAGTCCTTCACAAACCACAAGCTGTGACAAAGAATCCAACTTTTACAGAACGTGGAGTACAAAACATACAGCTGAAAGCAGAGGTTTGCATACATTGGATAACCACATTTTTCTATGGGACTGAGACTCAAAACACAGACTTTTTTTTGTCCTTAAGCCATTTAGCAATCAATTTGGCCACATGCTTAGGGTCTTTGTTAATTTGTAAAATCCAATTTTGCCCAAGTGATAACTCCCTGGCAGTTGTGAAATATTGCTTCAGGATTTCATCATCAAACCAAAGGATCTGGTCTTTGTCCCTGAGTACATTTGTAAATGCTAATTTGGATTTTTATGTTGCTTGTTGAGGAATGTTTTACTCTTTTTTTGAGTGGCTTTTTTGGACCATTTTAGTTCAGGACACTGGATGATGAAACTCTCTTAGCAGCTTCAACCAGTGTATTCACAAGATCTTCTGCATTTACTCTGGGGTCGATTTGCACATAAAGCACCAAAACATGTTCACCTCTAGATCCTATGTCCTTCCTGAACAGTATCATGGCCGCACATTCCTATGGCCTTTATAGCTACATGTAATTGTTTGAACGCATAAACGCAGCATCTTCAGGCATTTGAATACCGTACAACGAGGAAACAGACTTGTCTGCGACAAGTACCCCGCCTCTCGCCCATTGATAGCTGGAGAAAGGCACCAGCACCCCCCGTGATCCCACAAGGGATAAACGTGTTGTAAAATGGATGGATGGATGAAAACAGACTTGTGTAGGTCCACAGTTCTCCTCAAGCCTTTGATTTTCCATGACATCATCATCTGAGCTTTGCCTACTTGTTTAAAGGAAGACTCTAATCTTAGTGGATGTACACTTGGGTTGGTTTGCAGAGTTTTTTTACTTTTAATAAAAGAAAACATCTAATGGAAACTGCCTTCTGTGCTGGTTATCTTGTTATTAGAATTTGGGTGATGATCTGAAACATTTAAGTGTTAAAAAAGGGTAACTGGTTAGTTTGTGCACTGTAGGGTTCGTCTTTTTAATTTAGGGGAAAATCCACAGTGAACTCTAAAGATTCCATGTAACCCGCTTCCTTTGTTCATAGAAAATAGATTTTATCAGATTGATTTTGTCACTTTATAGTGTATTTTGTGTTGCAAAAGAAGGAATCGTATTCCATATTTATAAACAAGATAATAAACAAATACATGAACTTATGAACCTATATCCTGTAGTTGGCATCAAATTGGAGCAAAAGACAATTGAGTGCCTTTCTAGAGCACATGTCACATGTCATAATTACAGCATCACTGTGAGTTGTTTGAATAATCCAGTTTTATCCTACAACTGTCATGATTTGGGTTTTGTCTTGGTTCAGGTTATCCGTTTTATTTAAGTTTCTGCTTTTGGGTTCTTTCTTGTTTTGGCTTTGTTTTAGACGCGTTGTTCTGTTTAGATTAACTGTTGTTTACCTGTCACTTTATCAGCTCGGTTTGTTCTCCCCTCAGCAATCAGTCAGCTCCCTTGCCCTGATTAGTTCCACCTGCTCACTTGTGATTAGTCTTCACTCCTGTTCACCTGCTCACTCCCCTATATAGTCCTGCCACAAACTCCTGCAATCTGCCAGATCAATTCAAACCACATGGTGAGTCTTATCCAGCGTTTTATTTTTGATAGCCCTGTTGATTGCTTACCTGTTTTTCTGACCTGGACCGGCCTTGGGATATTGTGAGTTTTGCCTTAGCCTTATCTGTACTTCTGCCTTTTTGGATTGCCATTTTGTGTACCGGATTTTGGACTGCCTTTTTGACCATTGAGCCTTGCCTGTCCCTGATCATTAATAAATCCTGTTCTTTTGCTTAAAAACCTCTCTTGTCTGGCTGAATACTGGGTCCACTGTCTCTGAATTCCTGACAGATTGATCTGGCCTAAAAACCGGACCCATCGCCAGATAAGTCTGGGGTATTTTTCTTTTTTTTCCCTGTTTTTTCTTTTTTCTTAACATGAACCCGCCGCCGGTCTGTACCTCACTCTCCGGCAGAGCCATGTTGCAAGGAGGCTCACTGGAAGGTTCTAGACTGGCGTTCTGTCCCCCTGGTGTTGGTCCCAGACGCTATCGCAGCAGCAGCAGCAGCAGTCTGGATTACTCACCCAGAAACTCCAATCATGGGTTTTTTCCTGACCCAAGATTGTTTGTAGATGTTGAGGCTGATATTATTGCTGATCTCCGGCCTGATCTTTTTCTCAACCCAGACCAGTTTCCGGTTTACATGGAGGAGGCGTGGCCGCCAGCACATATTCACGGGGAGTCATCTCCACAGGCAGAGGCTGGTCTGCTGCGCTCCCGTTCAGGTCAGCCCCGTAAACGCCACCATAGAGCTGCTAAACAGAGCTTAGTCTCTTTAGCTAGTCAGTCTGACAGTTTTACTCAGCCTCCATCGGCTCCTGAATCCATTATGGAGGGTCCGTCTCCATCCAAGACCCGAGAGGGGGCGTTGGATGGCCTTCCGGCGAAGACTCAGGAGGGTCCGTCGCCGATCTGCGACGTGGAGACCCAGGGGGGTCCGTCGCCGATCTGTGACGCTTACGTTCGGGCTCTGGAAAATAAAATAAGGACTTTTGCCCCCATTATTAAGAACCTCAGGGAGGTCCTTGCAACCCGTCCCTCACCGACTCTGGAGAGAGAGTTAAGGGAGGTAGAGGGGCATTATAGATCGGCCCTACGGTTCTTGTGCAGCCGACCCACATCTGTCCCCGGGGGTCCGACCGACGCCTCGGCTCCTGCCTCTGTCCTGGAGGACCCATCCTCAGCCTCAGTTCCAGTGCCGTCTCCCCGCAGCTTTAAAGCAGCACAGTCTCCGCAGCCGGCCCAAGACGCTGCAACCCAGGAGGGTCCGCAGCCGGCCCAAGACGCTGCAACCCAGGAGGGTCTGCAGCCGGCCCAAGACGCTGCAACCCAGGAGGGTCCGCAGCCGGCCCAAGACGCTGCAACCCAGGAGGGCCCGCAGCCGGCCCAAGACGCTTGGACCCAGGAGGGCCCGCAGCCGGCCCAAGACGCTGCAACCCAGGAGGGTCTGCAGCCGGCCCAAGACGCTGCAACCCAGGAGGGTCCGCAGCCGGCCCAAGACGCTGCAACCCAGGAGGGCCCGCAGCCGGCCCAAGACGCTTGGACCCAGGAGGGCCCGCAGCCGGCCCAAGACGCTTGGACCCAGGAGGGCCCGCAGCCGGCCCAAGACGCTTGGACCCAGGAGGGCCCGCAGCCGGCCCAAGACGCTTGGACCCAGGAGGGCCCGCAGCCGGCCCGCGACGTGGGAACCCAGGAGGGTCCGCCGCCAGTCTGCGACGTGGGAACCCAGGAGGGTCTGCCGCCAGTCTGCGACGTGGGAACCCAGGAGGGTCTACCACTGGTCCACGAGGAGGGGGTTCAGACGAGCCCTCTGCCAGGCCGCAACTCTGGGGCTCATCGGGACACTGGGCGTCGTGGCCCCCGTCCAGACGACAAGCGTCGTCGTGGCCCCCGTCCAGACGACAAGCGTCGTCGTGGCCTCCGTCCAGACGACAAGCGTCGTCGTGGCCCCCGTCCAGACGACAAGCATCGGGTTTCTCGGCGAGAAGACAAGCTCCCAGAGCCCCATGGAGACTTGGAGATCCCTGGGCCTCTTCTAAAGCTCTTGCCCCCGCACCTTCGGCTAGACAGCCATTTTTCCAAGTGGCTGAACAGACTATCTTTGTCGGAGGTGTTGGAGGGGCTCCTGCTGAGGTTCCTGATTTCTAAGAGTCTGCCTAAACCTGAAGTTGAAGCCTGTAGCCAGGCCCCGTCTGATCCTGAAGCCTGTAGCCAGGCCCCGTCTGATCCTGAAGCCTGTAGCCAGGCCCCGTCTGATCCTGAAGCCTGTAGCCAGGCCCCGTCTGATCCTGAAGCCTGTAGCCAGGCCCCGTCTGATCCTGAAGCCTGTAGCCAGGCCCCGTCTGATCCTGAAGCCTGTAGCCAGGCCCCGTCTGATCCTGAAGCCTGTAGCCAGGCCCCGTCTGATCCTGAAGCCTGTAGCCAGGCCCCGTCTGATCCTGAAGCCTGTAGCCAGGCCCCGTCTGATCCTGAAGCCTGTAGCCAGGCCCCGTCTGATCCTGAAGCCTGTAGCCAGGCCCCGTCTGATCCTGAAGCCTGTAGCCAGGCCCCGTCTGATCCTGTAGCCTGTAGCCAGGCCCCGTCTGAACCTGAAGCCTGTAGCCAGGCGCCTCCTGAACCTGTAGCCTGTAGCCAGGCGCCTCCTGAACCTGTAGCCTGTAGCCAGGCGCCTCCTGATCCTGAAGCCCGTAGCGAGGCGCCTCTTCTAGCCTTTAGTCCGGCGCCAGGTTCTGCTCTTTCTCTCTCCAGGCGTCGGTTCCTGAAGGTCCTGTTCCGCCGCCGGCCTCCGAGGTTGCTGGTCCGCCGCCGGCCTCCGAGGTTGCTGGTCCGCCGCCGGCCTCCGAGGTTGCTGCTCCGTCGCCGGCCTCCGAGAGACCTGCTTCGCCACCGGCCGCCGGACATCTTTGTCAACCGGGGCCGTCCTACAAGACACCCGCCGGATTACCCGTCTTACAGGGGCCGTCCGCCGGAGAACCTGACACGCCTAGGCTGTCCGCCGGAGAACCTGACACGCCTAGGCTGTCCGCCGGAGAACCTGACACGCCTAGGCTGTCCGCCGGAGAACCTGACACGCCTAGGCTGTCCGCCGGAGAACCTGACACGCCTAGGCCGTCTGCCGGAGAACCTGACACGCCGAGGCCGTCCTTCGGGACGTCCGCCGGAGAACCTGACACGCCGAGGCCGTCCTTCGGGACGTCCGCCGGAGAACCTGACACGCCGAGGCCGTCCTTCGGGACGTCCGCCGGAGAACCTGACACGCCGAGGCCGTCCTTCGGGACGTCCGCCGGAGAACCTGACTCGCCGAGGCCGTCCTCCTGGACGCCCACCTGAGAACTTAACTCGTCGTGGGTTGTTTAGTTTGTATTTGGACATTTGTTTTACTCTAGCCCTCCGTCCTGTACCACCCTCCACCCACCCGGTCTAGTCTGTTTTTGTTTATTATTTGTCTTGTTTAAAGGACGTCTGGTATCCGTCCTTGAGGGAGGGGCTCTGTCATGATTTGGGTTTTGTCTTGGTTCAGGTTATCCGTTTTATTTAAGTTTCTGCTTTTGGGTTCTTTCTTGTTTTGGCTTTGTTTTAGACGCGTTGTTCTGTTTAGATTAACTGTTGTTTACCTGTCACTTTATCAGCTCGGTTTGTTCTCCCCTCAGCAATCAGTCAGCTCCCTTGCCCTGATTAGTTCCACCTGCTCACTTGTGATTAGTCTTCACTCCTGTTCACCTGCTCACTCCCCTATATAGTCCTGCCACAAACTCCTGCAATCTGCCAGATCAATTCAAACCACATGGTGAGTCTTATCCAGCGTTTTATTTTTGATAGCCCTGTTGATTGCTTACCTGTTTTTCTGACCTGGACCGGCCTTGGGATATTGTGAGTTTTGCCTTAGCCTTATCTGTACTTCTGCCTTTTTGGATTGCCATTTTGTGTACCGGATTTTGGACTGCCTTTTTGACCATTGAGCCTTGCCTGTCCCTGATCATTAATAAATCCTGTTCTTTTGCTTAAAAACCTCTCTTGTCTGGCTGAATACTGGGTCCACTGTCTCTGATTCCTGACAACAACAATCCATCCTGTCACCCCGCCGCGCTTCACAAGCTGTCGAAGGAAAGGACAGCTCACATTTTAGGAAATATGTCTGCGGGCTGTGATGCTACATTTCGAAAAGTGACTCACTGTAGCTTTACAAGCAGCATAGGCTTTTGCTGATGACAGACTCGCCCAGTCCGAGTGTCTTCCCCAAAACCAGACAGATTTTATCCTGGTAAATTATTCCTCATGCTATCACTGTGACTTTTTTTTTATCCTCCTCGTTTTTATCAAATCAGCACCCGCGTGGGAGACAGAAAATCATCCTGGGGGCACTGGAAGTGAGTTTTCTCTTTTAACTCAGGGAGTAGGACCCATCCATCCAAATCAACTAAAACTTTTAAACTAAAAACTATCTTTTCCCTTCCGGTACTCTTTGAGGCAGCATTAATCATGCAAAGGGAGACCCAGTTTGATTATGACCTTGGCTGTGAATTGTAAGCAAATCATCAAGGCCTTCGTCTTCATCTATTGGCTGCTGAGCTTTTAGACGGGGAGCTCCTTTATGGGAAGACAATGAAGAGAATTTATTACGGCTAAATTAATTTGGCTGCGCACGGCTCTCACATAGTTTGGTTGAGTGGAGTGAGCTGCTCCTTTATCTATTGTCGTAATCCGCACATAAATGTCTGGGCCTGAAACTGCCCCGTATCGGCAAACTTGTGTAAGGGGTTTGAGTTGCTCTCCCTCAGTGTCGTCGTCCTGCGCTGTTTTCTGTCTGATGTGATCATGTTCTCTGAGAAGGCTGTGATTGTACTCCAGAGCCGTGCTCCATGATATAAGACATTACTGTGCAGCAGCACTTATGGGGGCTTAATAGTCTGATGTTCACCCTCTTCTCTGCGCTTGCATTAAGGACGGGGGCTTTTTGATTGAAATTTGAAGTGAGTCACTCTGGCTTTACATTTTTCACTGCACCGCGCCCATCAAAGATGCGGTTTGCCTTTTGCATTCGCTCTTTAACTGCCTCAAGCCTGTTTTGATCAGCGCCAACGTGCCTCTGCAACATACTTTATCATATCTTTGCAATTTTGCGACGGAAATGTATCCAAAGCACCCTCCTTCGTATGTTCCAAGTGAAAGGACAGACCTAAATTACACTGTTAGCAGGGCGTGCATGTACAGGGGATGTTTTCTATTTAAAAGCTGCCCTTGGCAATGTCACACAAGTGTTGCCTACGAAGTCTGCAAACATAACTAAACTAGAAGGACCTAGAAGTCCTGAAAAATGAAACTATTCATCATACTGCTCTCCCCCCCTCCCGCCCACCCCAACTGAGAAACAAAACAGTCTAAAGCCGTTGGGTCTCTGTTTTTCCCAAGCCTTCCTCAGTCGTTCCCTGTAGGTGGAGCATTGTATGCACCTAACTGGAGAATGAAATTTGGGGCAAACAGAGCACGTCTCTGCTATCGGTGGCGTTGTGCTACTCGCTGTGTCTTTCTTTGCAAGCCCCACCGGATGCTTGTGATTGCATAACCGTCATGCTTGAAGCATTTTCAGGGATTGTCAAAATTGAACGCGTGGAGCCGATTCAAACATGCAGAGCGGAAGATGCAACCAGACACATGATCTGGTTGTGAAAGCAGGTGGTGAAGGTGCCTAAGAAGGAGTTTATCATATAATCCCTCGAAACCTTTTCCTCCTCTATACAAGTTACCCCAGATAAGTCTGTTCTTCTTGACTGGTACAGGTCATCTTACAGCTGTTGACTTGCAAAAGCTTTTTTGAGACATTTTCCCCATACAGCCTTAAAACATTGTACGGAAAAATACCTTTCTAGATAGCTAACTCAATCATGTTCTCGAGAAGATCCATTCATCCACCTACCCATGCATCTGTCCATTTGGTTTTTGGTCTCTTTTTTTTTTTTTTTTACAGGTTCTATTTGTATAGCCTTGCCATAAATACCTCTCATACATAATTAAGAGTAATGTTGCAAATATACCTTAAAGTGAGGCTAAAGGAACAGAGCATTCTTGAAACTTGATTCTGAAATCCTGCTGGCAAAAACGTACTGGAACCGTGTCGAGTATTTAAAAAAAAAAACACACCAAGTGTGTTCCTTTAAAAACCAAGCTCAGAACATGGAGCGCCGTTTGCTCCACTGCTCAGCTGCTCAATTTGTTGAGCTGCAGAAGATCACGGCGGATGTCAGGAGGCGTGCGGCACGCGGTCAGTCAAACATCTGCCTCGCTCACCTGGCGTCCTATTACACGATACCTGCTGCGCCGCACACGTCAAGTGGTGTTAAGGTAATGAGACGCATTTGGCTGCCGCTGCCCTGACGAGCATATGTTCGGTGGGGCGAGATTGCTGTTCGATGTCATCCTGTGTCGCTAATAACAGACAGAGCTGTGAGAATTACAACAGATGCGAAGGAAAGGTTAAGTCTTTAATGCTGAAGTTAAAATTAAAGCTGCAGTAGGGCCTTAATCCGCATGCACTAAATGGATTTACATTTAAAAGTTGGGTTTATTGGTCTCTTTGATCTAGGCTGTAAACCAGTGTGATAGCAGGTTAAGCATTTTATTTTACTCAAAGATTGACAGTTAAAAAAAAAAAATCGATTGTTCAAGAAAAAATTTGTATGTTCAAAACAGATGCCTCAGCATCGCTGTTGCTCTTTCTTTTTAGATACAGTCACAAAGTAAATTATCAAAATCTGGAACAAGCTAAGAGTCTGGACTTGAATCTGTCATGAAATATTTTCATTATTCTCCATTTAGCTGGAAGATCTGTATGTCCAATGGTTCTTTTTATCGTCAGAGCTCCAAATGAGTGAAGATCAATCTTTTCACCCTGTGATTATTCCCCTTCCAGTGGATTTCACGGACTCCAGAGGACCAGGTTCATTAGTCCAACACTCATTAAGTTATCATGGATAACATTTAGATTAAAATTCTTTACATTTCACTGATGATTGTCACAGAATAGTAGCTATTTGTTTTATCAAACGGGCCGTTCACACAAGTCTGAACAGTGCATCTAGTATGCAGATTTACAAACATGGACCTCAGAAAATGTCTTACTATTGTAACTCCAGAACTTAAGGTATGATCATAGTAACTAACTCACATCCCCCTTTGTCACGTACGTTGTATGCTCCCCTGAAAAAGTGCTCATGCTAAACTTTTCAACACGTTAGAACAACAAATCTCTAGACCAGCACATAATAAATCAATGCAAATTAGGGGCATAATTCTCAAGTGGATGGAAATGCTGGGCTTTCGAAAACGTTTCCCAATTATAATCTGAGAAGTATTGCATGCGTCGTGTTAATCGCACTCTTAAATAAAATCCACTGCAGTCAGGTGCCTTCAGAGGTCACATCATTTGTAACTAGAATCCGCCTGCATGTCATTTCATCTCAGTATAAGTCCTGCTCTCTTGTGAAGGTCCCAGAGTTTTATTATACCACATTAGTGAAGAGAGAAACACAAAGAAGCGGAGAAGTTTAAAGCAGTTTATCAAACTAAATCTCAAGCTTTGAACATCTGGCAGAGCTCTGGTCCATCCGTCATCGGAAAGGGCCTGGCTCAACTACAAACCTACCAAGACCATCAGCCTTCCTGTCGCTCACACTGGCAGAGAGATCGAGACACGAGGTTAAGTAGCCTAGAGGTCCTTGCTCACTCTGGAGGGGTTGCAGAGATCTACAGCTCAGGTGGGAGAACCTGTCGAGAGGACAACTATTATGACTGTAATCCATAAAAAAATACCTTTACAGTGGAGTGGCAGATGAAAGCAAATGTTTACAGAGATGGATGAAGCATCATCCAGGACAATCCTGGAAGAAAAATTGTTAGCGAGTCCAAAACCTTTGGTGCTGGGGTGGAGATTGAATTGCAGCTATAACCAGTTCTACAATGCCTCACCTAAAAGGAGGTTCAAAACAAATAATCTTCAAAGTTTTTTGATTTTTACTTGTACAAAAAAAATTGGATGCCATTAAATCTTTCACTTGAATCTCACAGTTATGCGTTTTGCGTTGATCAAACACTTAAAACCCTCATCAAATTCATTTTGTGGGTTGTAACAGGGAAACGTTTGCAAAGGTTCAGGGGCTATGAGTTCTTTGGCAAGGCACTATGTTTGTGTAACGCCCATCAGGAGTGGACGGAATCTGTAGAAAATATACCCTCACCCTTTTTTTAGTTTGCTGAACTTTTGGGTTTTATTGGGAACTTGAAATGGGATTTTACCAGCATGTCTCATTGCAGTTCAAGTAATGAGCACAGTTATTATAAGTTCAAGACAAACTTTTTTTTCTCCTGACATCACCTGGAGGCATCACTGTCATCTTTGCCGTGTGCTCTGTCAGAGAGGGGAAGCTGCAGCAAAAAGCTGTTGCTTTTAGATTAATTGAAAGTGGTTTATGTCTGAAAGGGGCTTAGAGAAGTGCTGCTAGTTTTCTGCTGTAGACTGTCGCTGTAAAGACAAAGTACTTTGTGATTTATATAGGCTGGAGCAGTAACAGTAAGACAGATGAGAACGAATGTTGTCCATCTGTTCACTCGCGCCGTGACTTGTGAGATAGTTTTCTTTTCTAACTAAAACACTATGGAGTTCAATCTGATAAACACAAGATTTACATGGATTTCTCCTCTTGAGAAAAAAAAAAATAATTTGAATCTAATATTTTGAACATTTCATAGAAAATGGCACTCATTCTAGCTATTGACGGTACTTGTGACTAAACAAGATTAGGCTCCCTTAATGGGACTTGTTAGGACTCTTCATGAGTGTGCTGTTAATGTAATCTAAATTCAGACTACGCTCCCTTAAAAATGGGACTTGGTAGGGCTCTGGTTCACACAGAAATTTCTTGGTCACATGTATGAAGGTGTGTATTAAGTTGAAAGTGGGTATCTCCTCCCACAGTTACAATACATAACTGTCAGGTTAGTTGTTCTCTCTAAATTGACCTTAGGTGTGAGTGTGTACCTGCGTGGTTGTTTGTCCTGTGTGTCTCTGTGTTGCCCTGTGATGGACTAGTGACCTGTCTAGGGTGTAGCCCGCATCCTGCCAAACGATTGCTGGAAGATAGGCACCAGCCCCCCTGTGACCCTGCATAAATAAGCGGGTAATATATGGATGTCTCAAGCTTGATACTGAACAGTAGGTTCTTCAAAGCTATGTTTTGGGATAGTTTCTCTCATTGGACCATTTCTAAACCCATTCTGCCTACCAACGTAGCAGTTATGTGACGTTGCATGAGAACTATGCATATAGAGGTCTGAATGTTCCTTGTTGCATTGAACAGCATATAAAGCACGCTGTTTGTGTTTAGGAAGCCTTTTTTTTTCTGTTAGGTCTGAAATGCACCAGAATGTTGTGTTTGGAGAAAATCCTCCTGGGTTTCTCAGATACAAACATGCGGGATAACAATGTTTGTGGGTTTTTCTCTTTGTTCGGTTGAGTGGAGTGTTTTCTAGATCTCGTACTGACCACTCAAAGCGTTTGAGGCTATAGTCACTTTAACCCATTCACACCCCGATACACAGATCGGTTGGCAGTTTGGGCCTTGGCAAGGGGCTCATCGACATGTGACGGGGGAAGCTGGAATCCAACCCACAACCCTTTGATTGCAAGACCACAACTTTACCCACTGATCCACAGTCACCCCACTTATCATGTTTAAATAAGCAGTTTGTGTTTTTATTAATAAATCTGCATAATAGTAGTCCAGCTACAAAAAAAAAAAATCACTCAATTATCCCTTCATAATAATATTAATTCGCTTACAACCCTAAACATCAGGGTTTGTGAGAGTGTGAAATAGATGGCTGGGTTTAATACCGGAGCCCCCCCTCTAATCACCTTTTTTAAAATTTGATAATCACAGTCACTACACATCAATTTAGACTGATTACCTGCACCGTGAATATTTCAAATGTTTCCCACGGTGTTTTAAATAGCGCATAAAAGATTTGCCGAGCTCATATCTGATGCTGTGCATGTTAATGTGATTGTCATGCTCTCTGAAGTGCTGCCTCGTTGGCGGCACTCCTTTTCAGCAGAGAAGCATACAATGAGGTGAAGAAAATTTGCTTATGCTTAATATTGTATGTCAGTGTTGTGATTAGAGCCTGATTAGAAAACGGGTTTAAATTCTATGTCAAGACGTCCAGGCTGAGCTAACACAGCTGGGCTTACATACCTGAGCTGTGAGCGGCTCCTTATGAGGAAAAATACCAACCTGCGGTTATTGAAACGAATAGATAGCAACATGTGGTCTAAAAGAAGGAGACTTTTTTTTTTTACATACATTTCGAGGCAGAATCCTATTTTGCAAATTCGCTCTTTGCAGTAAAACGTAGTAAAACATCACGTCTCTCCTAAGCAGCCCACAAGTAATTACAATCTATAAAGAGAGATTGTTTTAATATGGAAATGGAGTTGGTGTCATACTTCATTCACTGCAGCCTGTCATATAATTTTATGGCAAATCCCCTGAGGAGAAGCAGAGCATTTCACACACAAGGTCCCAGTCTGGTTTCAGTTGCATACGAGCAATGCAGAGCAGTGTTTAAATGTGATTGCCTATTAAATCTGATAAAAGTATTTTGTCAGTGAGTACTAACTACAGATGTGACTGCACTGGCCTAATTAAAAAGGAAACGCTTAAAATATGGAAGCTACAATGGATGGAGTGTTATATTGGATGGTCCAGCTGTCTAAATAAGAAACTTTTGATGCTTCTGATAACTAATTATTATTTTGTTTTTGTTTACGCCGCCTGTTTTCAGGGAATGACAGCGTTTAGAGTTGAATAACTGCATCATGCCCACCAGGTCTAAGCTCTGCAGTGATGCTCAGCGACTCAAGAGAAGATTGTGAAGGAGTCACTGCAGCTGGCAGACTGTTCAGGCGGAGATATTAAGATATCTCTGTTTGTACTTTGATGGTCTGTTATGTGATCAAAGCACAGATACGTGCAGCACCAATTAAAGATGTTTTTAAAAGCTTCACATTTCGAAAATGCTTAAGATGTTTTGAGTTATTTCACAATTTTGTGTTTGATACACAATTCCATATACCTTGGAGTCATGGTTTTGATGTCTTCACTATGTATCTGCAGCGTAGAAAGTCCTAAAAATATGAAAAAGCCATTGAGTGACGAAGGTATATAGATAGATAGATAGATAGATAGATAGATAGATAGATAGATAGATAGATAGATAGATAGATAGATAGATAGATAGATAGATAGATAGATAGATAGATAGATAGATAGATAAAGATATATATACAGGTGACAGTGCTTGCCATTTTGGGTGCGTCTCTGGAGGATGTCGTTGTTCAACTCCATCTCTGCCAAGATGAGTTGAACAGACAAGAGGAACCAGCAAGCAGATAGACGCTCCTCCTAGTTGATAACACGGTAAAGTGAGCTGGGAGGAAATGGCTACATTGTCAGTGCAGATTGTTTGCGAGAAAGGAGGAATGTCAAGCGACCAACAGCAGCCGATTAACGCTGAAAATTCATCTTGTTCACGTTCGATTTATCCAGGCAGCTTATCCGTGTAGGGGTGGAGGGTGGGTGCGTATCTCCAGCCATCATTGGGTGCGAGGCGCGGTACACCCTGGACAGGTTGCCAGTCCATCACAGGCATATGTTTTTAAAGGAGCAATAAACAAAATGTCATTATTTTAGATAAAAAGAACTATAAAACAGTGATGTGAAGAACTAAAGGTAATATTTCAGATGGAGTATGGTAAGACGTCACACCACATCTCTCCATGTTGTTCTCCTGTCTCTTGTTTACATAGCCAGGTACACGTACGTGCATGTGAACAGCTGACACTCAGGACCTAAAACGCCACCGTCAGAGCAGCACAATATTGGAGCAACATGGTGTTGAGCACCCCAGCAGATCAAAATGTTCTCTTGCTAACAGCAGTATATAGTTACGATTTACTTACTTCTTCAGTAGAAATGTTCCTCCAAAAGGTGAGGCTGTTTTGCTGTGCTTTTATCCTTTACAAATATGTGTACACGAGGTGACGCAAGAAGGGAAAGGAGGAGCTGGGTGGTAGTTGTAGTGAAGGTAAAACGAGGTATGGCATGTTACACATCTTGTTTTGGTCTACAGACCGTGATAAAATACAGTTTACTGCTCCTTTTAAATTGTTTTTAAACATAAAACACTTTGGTCACCTTTATTTTGACTGTGTAATGGGAATATTGATAAACGGTTAATTGATTGATTGGCTGATTGATTGATTATCTCCCCAGTCTATATTTTTCTATAGAGCAGGTCTTTTTTTTGGTTGGCTTACCAAATAAGCAAGTCTTTGCAAATAGTGTCTTTGAAATGATATCACTCAAGCAGAGTCCCCTTCAGCGACTCAACACAAGGCTAATTCCTCTATTGTCTTTGCAACAAAGTGCAAAGACAAACTGCAATCTTCAGTAATATTTGAGTAACATTTTGCTTTTGCCCTTTTCAGTACATGTATTTGGACCACTTCTGGTGCATCCTAACCATTTTCCTGGTTTAACAACACACCCAGTCAACTTGAATATTAAAAAAAATATTCTTCCCTTACCATGTGAGCAAGAAGATCTATGGTCATCTATTGTCATACACAGAAACACATATGCTAGGTTTGGCTGTTTCTCCTGACCAGGATGGTAAGGCTGTCAAACTTTGTCCATCACATCTGTCAGTTGAAGTACATGCCTACTGAGCCCTTGACAAACTCAGTTAATTTCTAAATCTATAGTAACTGTGACTTCTTGTGACTTCTAGGACAGCCACTAGCTACTTTTGTTACTGAAAAGTGGGTGACGCTGTTTTCGCTGTACTGTGTTTTGCTTTTTGACAAGTTTCCGTTGCCCTAGGTAGTGAAAATGCTTCAGCATTTTTAGCTTGTGAAAATAATTCATTTTGGATGTTTGCAAGCTAAGATTAGTGTTAGCATTCTTGGCTCAATTGGGCCTTAGTGCATATGTTTTTTGACATATAATTAGTATACAACCATTTTATTGTAATAATTGACACATTTCCACTGTATTGTGGACGTAAGATTTTCACCGAGTCGTAAATACATGCCAAGTTAGCATTAGCGTCCTTGCTCAGTTCAGACCAAATGGCACGCTAAGGTCACCGTAGTGTATTGTGTAAAATAAGCTAGAATGGCTGAACACTACTTTTATTGTTTCATGCCATAAATTTGTGTGCACTATAATGGATAAAGAACAACTTCTAAATCCACCTGAAGACGGCTGTGGACGTTCCTCTTTGAAGTGTTTGGCACACTATGTGTGTATGTCAGTCGGCGCAGTCATGTTGTTCTCGGATATTCTCATGACTCTGGGGTAAGGTCAACAGACCACTGATTATCTCTCAGAGCTAGCTTCTGTACTCTGTGTCAGCTTCTTCTTGTCCTTTATGTGTCATTTCTGACAGCATCCAGATCCCTGCGGTAGCACCTGCCGCCATCTTTCACTCGCTGCTGCAGCTGTATGTACATTTAATCATGTGAAATAGAGCCAAGGCCAAGTGTCTCGGAGCTGCTGAGTGACAGAAACCCACTGTCACATGAAATAACTCCTGTACATGTGATGGAGTGCTGGCCGTGGCTCAGGGCACTATATAAGGCACCTCTCCCACTCACACACTCACTACTTCAACACCTCCCCCCCCCCCCCCCCCCCCCCCCCTTTGTTGGCTTACTCTTCTGTTGCTTCAGGTTTATTGCATGAAGCCTATTCATCTGGTCTGTGTTGAAGCACGTCACAGAGTGCTGATATCTGGTGGCACTTCTGTCCTTCAAGCAGCCAACAAGTTCACAGGGACTTGCCTCAGCAGAAAGAAATGAATGTTGGGCAGAGCGGTGGCAGCAAAATGGCTGATGCATTGAGATGAAATTTGCATAGCACTTTTTTCATGGAGGTGATTGCGTTTTATGATTGTAAAGATTGCTTGAGGCAGTGATTTTATCTAAAAACACACCACTGAGAACTGCCATCCATCCCACTAATCCATTAATTAAGATGCAGGTCGGTCCTGCGAGCAAACCTTTGGTGACAGGAATGTAATGTGAAAAGGGGGGGAAAAAAAGTGATCTTTGAAAAGATAAAAGAAGAGAAGAGTTGTTTCTCCGTGGACCACGAATGTGCACAACGATGTTTACTCAGTGATTACTCTGAATTTCTGAAGTGCAAACAAGATAAATCTCCTGAAGACCGCCAAGTGAGCATTTTTATATGAAAAAAAAGCGCACAAAATCGACTCTGCTGTTCCTAAAAGATTGACAGCTGAAAGAACGATAATGCAGCTCAAACCCAAGGACTTTCTTTTATCAATTCTCTGTTTATTATACAAAATCAGTAACCTGTACCCTCAGCCAGTCGATCAGTCAAGGCTGGGATATGCTGCATTTGTTTGTGTTGGTGCCGTGAGTGAGAGGTAGATGTAAACCAACTATACACAAAATGTAATCACAGCTTTGTACTGCTAAAATGCAAAAGCCTGCTAAGACTGCCACTGCAAATGACTTGTCTGTTACAGAAAACGATTACAGCTGCAGCCTCATATTGTAAACCCTCAATAGGTCATGTTTATGATATTATGAGAAAAAAAAACAAAGGAATCTTTCATGTACGTTGCATTTCCTTCACCTCTGAAATTAGATTCTGGAGAAATAGTTTCATTCCAGCTCATGTTGTCTCAAGTGTTGCCTTGCTTAATAAAAACTGTATAATAGGAGGCATAGCGAGACAATTACCCCGTTTCCATCCAATAGTCATGAGAAATTTGATGTTCGCAAAGAAAAAATCTACTGGTTTGGAGCAAATTAACCAGACTACGCAAAGCGAAATTACATCACAAGTTGACGTTACGCATGGCTGTAATAAACAAGAAGCAGAGGTTGCTTCAACCTTTATTAATGCCATACTTAAAAAAAAAAAACATGTTGGAAAAACGCCTAATGGTGTCCATTCCCCAACCACGCTCGCCTTTTTCATCTTAGTTGACTCTTATAAAATGTAAGAGAAAATGACTCATGCCTGATGCTTGATAACATTTACTCAAGTCTAATAACTACATGTCCCTACAGTAGACTGAGCAGGTTAAGAGGAACTCTTTTAAAATGTTGGCTTTCCAAACAAGTCCAAAGTGTTCCCAAGGCATGTCCAAACTGTCGCATGATCGGCTAAGATGTCCCAAGGCAGACTGTGGCGTGACCAAAACAGCAAAAGCACAAACTGATTAGGAAGTGAATTGACCAGCCCCCACCCACACCATTCACGAAGCCCTCAAAGCTGAAAACAGAGCAGAATACATCATCATATGTTCACATTACGAGATAAAATGTGTTTAATTTTGTTTGAAGAGTTGCATAGATAGTTGGTTCTGAGTTATTCGTTGAAATGGCACTGCAGCCATGATCACTGGGTTGTGTAACAAGCAAACTCTTTCTTTGGATTGCTTTGATGTGTGTCTGTGTGTAAGGTGTGAATTCATTATGATAGCACATAGTGACAATTAAGAATCTTGATTCTTTATAAAACCACTTACATTTAAGCCGTCATTTTTCTATGACAACTAAGCTCTAAAACCTGAAAATATACCAAAAACCTTAAGATTTGCTGTCATTCGACTCTTATGTGACACTAGTGAGTTATGGGCTGCCTTTCAAGAATCAAAAGTTATGAAGAATCTATGGTAACACATAGTGACAATTTGTTATTGTCACTATGTGTTACCATAATGAACTTTTTTATACTCTTGACTTCAGAGCTCTTGCGAGGAGCATCAATCCCGTCTTCAGCATCTTCATCCATCCATCCATCCATCCATCCATCCATCCATCCATCCATCCATCCATCCATCCATCCATCCATCCATCCACCATTTATTCATTCATTCATTGGAAATGGTGCAGCTCATTCTGGGGATTTCCTTCCAGCAAGTTTTACGACTCCTCCACTTGTGCGTTAAAAAAATCTTCCTTTTTGTCGGCTTGCATTGGTGATACTTTCTCTGACTGTTTTTCTCTGACTGACTGGGAAGTTGGAGTTTTAAATCTCCTGTGGGAATATAAATGATGAGCAGGGAAATTTCAGAGTTTTAGGGCAGCAAATAGAACCAAAAAGGGAAATTGCCGCGTACGGTTAAATTTGCCCAAATGCTAATACGCAACATTTCGATCACAGATCAAGGGTAGCACATAAAACACCAGAGAAACAGAAAAACAGTGCTAGCTTGCTTCTTTGTGAAGTTTAGGGAAGTGTAGCACTCCCTTTGATATTTTATAGTTAATAGAACAGCAAACAGCAATAGCTGAAGTGCTTTGATTTTCCACTTTCAAAGTACAGAGAATTCCCTGTGATTTGGAGGTAAAACTGGTAGACGGTAATAACGAGGAAGCATTACTTCTGCTTTGATATGGAGAGCAGACTTTCATTTCTGCAGCAAATATGTGAATAAAATATTTAAAAAGTGAAGAGGCCTGATACAAAGCAGCAGGGTTGGTAGTCACTGGTGCAGCAGTTTGTCTTTTTTATATTTTTAATTGCTTACAACTGAATTTAAATGTATGCTATCACACACAAAGCACTAGCTTTTCTCAGCCTGTCCTCTTTGGAATATTTATACACGATTTCACAAAATGCTGGTTTTAGACTAGCAAATGTCGTTTTTTTTTTTTTTTTGTAATGAGATTTAAACAGTTTGATTCTGCGAGTGGAAAACATCACCGACTCATCACATCTCTTTTTAGATTTTGCTCTCATGGGAGGTCACTTTTGAAAACATTTATGTCTCCCCACTATTGGGTCATTTCACGAGTGATTTGTGTTGATCAACAACCCATTCAACCTTTGCCAGTGGTTGGTGAATGCCAAGGACCGACCTGACACGAACTGCAGGCACAGACTCTTCTCTATTCTGCCTTCACTGAGCTGATTTAATTTAATTTCACTGTCACCCTGAATTGCCCTCTCCGGCAGCTTTCTGTACAATATAAAAGAGGGAATGTGAAAACTTTGCTCCTCTTTCCAGCTCATTACAAAGGTGACAGAAGACTGCACCGCTTTTATCTCGGCTTTTCAGTTCCACCTTGAGAAGAAACGCGGTAATGCTCTGCAAATGTTATTTCTATGGACATTTAGGTGAAAAGGTTAGCTTTAAATTTGATTTGTCCTCCTTGCTCCGAAATCCTGCAGTTCATCCAAATATTAATTGGCTATCTTCCTTCATATTTAAGGTTTCAACAAGCAGCTGATTTCATAATGACAATTGGATCATCTACGCTGCACCGTTTGTTCTGCAAAGCAGCAAACGCCTCAAGCAGTTCATTGTGATTAAAACTTGTGTATCTTTAAAGCACAATATTATTAACATCTAATGGCTCTCCTGAACAAACCAGCCGAGGCTGAATAATAAAGAAAAAAAAACAAACAAAGATTGGATAACTTCCCTCGGGTTTCCAAATAATTTTGGAAATATAACTGCAGCCAAGGTAAGTGTTGCATGAAACTGCTGCAACAGGCAGTGCAGAGGGCTCCTCTTCCCCTGAATGTAAACGACAAGATCTCCTCTTTTGTTTCTTCTGGCTATTGGAAGGTTTTTCGCTGTGAGTCATCAGCGACAATCGTCAGAGGTATGCTGTGAAGCTCCTTGCTGAAAATCTCTCTGCTTCAGCTTGAGAATATTTAGGAGCAGGTATGTTCGAGGACCAAGGAGCTGCTGCAAATGAAGGCCGTGTTCTTAGGAGAATTTATTTGAACTCAATTAGTGTTTCAAACAAGCACGATTCATATTAGAAATATGTAAGGTCATCGTGCGGGTTGCGGAGCACAAAGCTGAGCTGAAAGCTTTGAAACGTATTTTATCAAGTCTGTCAAAGTGCTGTGGAACTGTATTCACCCCCTGACCGCTTCCTTGTGTCTCTGCTTTTGTGTCATGCCTACATGATTCAGATCTTTACACGAATTTTAACGTTAGGGTTAGGGTTAGGGTTAGATAGCTGGGTTAAATACAAAATGTGCCAATTATTTATTAAGAGAAAATGTAAATGTAACCTGGTCTGGCATTCTGTTAACTGTGACATCATCCAGAGAAGACGGCTCACCCTCTATTACCATCTAATGTAGAACAGATTACTGGATCAATGTGTGCTTCTGTGCCTTTTTGTCTCTCTTGTTGTGTCTCTGCTCTGTCTTCTGTAACCCCAGTCGGTCGAGGCAGATGACCGTTCATACTGAGCCCGGTTCTGCCGGAGGTTTTTCCTTCCCGTTAATGGGTGGTTTTTCTTCCCACTGTCGCTTCATGCTTGCTCAGTATGAGGGATTGCAGCAAAGCCATGTACAATGCAGATGACTCTTCCTGTGGCTCTACGCTTCTTAAGGAGTGAATGCTGCTTGTCGGGACTTTGATGCAATCAACTGGTTTCCTTATATAGGACATTTTTGACCAATCTGTATAATCTGACCCAATCTGTATAATATGATTGAACTTGACTTTGTAAAGTGCCTTGAGATGACATGTTTCATGATTTGGCGCTATATAAATAAAATTGAATTGAATTGAATTGAACTATCCTGGCTCTATGAACAATTGAATTGCCAAACCGCTGGTTGTGCCACCCGTAGCAGCAACAGTTGTCAGCAAGTGTGTGCGATAATTGCCAGTGTGTCCACTCGTCTTTGCAGAATTGTTCTGATTCAGCCACATGGAGGGCTTTTGAGCATAAAAGGCCTGTGTAACGTCACGTCACACAGCGTCCCAGCTGCATATAAGGTTGGACTTTGACTAAGCCACTCCAAAAACTTTTCATTCAAAAGTGGACATGCTGCTGTGCTTAGAATCCCTGCTGTGGTTAATACATCAAGTGCGCTTGAGCTTACAGTGAAGAACTGACGTGTTTTTCCGGTCAGCAATAATTTTCCCCCCACCTTGGACCTCTCCTATGGATTCTGCTGTTGTCCAGTGTCCTTTTTAGTGTTGAATCATGATCTATAGTCCTAACTAAGAGTACATTACAACCATTAATGTAACGAGTTAGAATAATATTAGTAAGCCGGCCACTCCTGGTAAGGTTCATGTTTTCTTCGTTTGTAGAAAATGGCTCTCACTGTGGTTTGCAACCTCTGTAACTCTTCCCAGACTTACACATGACAATTCCCTTGTTATCTGCTCTTGAATTTCTTTTAAAAAGGGCATGATGTGTCGCTCTTTGAACTGTATTAGCCGTCTTCATTTTGTCAAACTGGTTCTATTGTAATCATTTCTTGATTCTACTTTGACTGTAATCAGGCCTGCAGGTTAGCTTGTGAAATTGAAGCCCAGCTTTCCAAAATATGTCACTGCATGAAAAAGGTGAGACGATAAAGGAGATCTTCTCCAAAAATAAAGAAATAAGTTGCACAGATTTTTGTGGCCGGAAACATCTCTCCCAAAATTTCACTTATGAGTAGGAAGGAATTGTGAGAGGACATTTTTCCTGGCCAATTAGCTACCTTATTAGTTCATAATGCTGTCAAACCTTTACAGTTTTTCTGGGTGCTTGGACAAAATTATAATAGTAACTCTCAAAAGGCAGAGTTCTCTGGGCAAACCATCACTCTGAGATATTCTGTTCATTTGCAGTCTCAGTAGATCTCAACTCGGCTTGAAAATTGGTCTGTCATCGAAGCACAGAGCCCAGCAGTCTCCTCTCTGTCATCCGAGTCACATTTTATTTCTGGCTGTGGTATCGGTTTCCTTACTCATTTCAATACTAAATGAAAAAAAAAAAACTAACAAGTGAACTTCCAATATTTTAAAACATAGTCTAGTACTGGCCCCCGGGGCATGATGAAATTAAGATTCTGAACACGGGAAGGTTCGCTGTCAAATGATATGTGAGGTTACTGTTTTTGATTCTCCTTTCCATCTTCATCAACCTTTCTCTGAGACCATGCTGTCCTCGAATAACTATGGTGGCTTTCAGTTTTGTTTCTTATCAACCAAAGTTGCTGTTTCCAAATGCAGGCTGGTTTTATTTGGTGCACGTTAAACAAGACACTTTAATGGTGCCTTGCAGAGCAATGAGCTACTGACTGGTAACATTGCTGGCTCTTATTAAGTGAGCATATTCTGGTCTACTGAATTTACCTTACAAACGTACATTTCTCACATTTCGTCACATGGCCACCATAAACTTTAATATAACTGAATAAAATGTTATGTAATAGAGCAGAAAGGGAATCATTTATAAAATTCCTTACCAGAAAAATGTATTTATCCTCTTTACTCAAAGCCCTGTTGTGCAATTACATGCTTTTAAGTTATTTAATGTTCAATCAAATGATCCTTGGTCTGTCAGGTATTGTTCGGTGAATATCAGCTCGATTTGGCTTTGATATCAGGACAGCTTAAAAGCTGGTTGCTTTCTTCCACGTTTGATTCCACAGAAAGCAGACTGTACTTTGCTGCTTTGGTCCCAGTTTGAAGATGTTTGATGTCTCTCCGATGCTGTTGCCATCACAGACTGTAGTAAAAGAAATGATTGATAAAATGATTGTTTGAAAGCAGGATGGGATGTGGACTTATTGACTGCAGTTGCCATAAGAATTATCCCAATACACTTTGTCCACCAGGGTGTAATATCATCTCAGTATCATTGCTCATTTTATGTTAATGCATGGGAGATCATGCAAAACATGGTTATGTAAATTATCATATGTGATGGAAAACTAACAGTTCACATGATCCTGAACTCACCATCCCCTGTACGAAACCTGGTGGTGGCAGCATCATACTGTAGCGATGCTTTTCTTCAACAAGGGAAGGGAGGCTGGTCAGAATTACAGGACGAACCTGGAAGAAATCTAATCAGACTCTGCAAAAGATTTGAGACTGGGGTGGAGGTTCACCCTCCGCCAGCACGATGATCCTAAACACACAACAAGACTTACAGTGGAAGGATTTTGATCAAGCTATATTCATAGGTTAGAATGATCCAGTCAAAGGTAGACCTTACTCCAACTGAGAATGACAGAAATCAGCAATGTGTCTTTTTATTTTTTTATTTTCATTTGTGTCAATGTGTCTTTCTAGACATAGAAAACGGTTAGAGAGACTATCCACAAGACTTGTTGCTGGGATGAAAAAAAAATCATTAAAAACAACACATTTATTATACTTCCACAACAATTGCTTTTGTTGGTCAATTTAAAACCATTTTATTGAGATACATTAAAGTTTGTTAGTGTAAAAGAAAAAAATACATTTTTGGCTGTAATATGACAAGATCTCAAAATGTTCATTAGGAATTAATGCTTTTTACTCGGTAAAACTTCTAAATCCCTATAAGTTTTACATCTTACATAAAAACCCATAAACTTTTTTTGAGGCATGCGAATCAAAAACCAGCTTCTGTGCAAACAGTGGGTTGATTTTACCTTCGAACGGCAGTTGCTTCTCTTTAACATGTTAATTAGGATCTCATTATGCTAATATTGTGTTTGGCAGGCCAGTTGGCGGTGGGGACCTGCGAGATAGTGATGCTAAACAGAGACAGCAGTGTTCCCAGACGGACAATCGCCAGGCAGACCGCCCGCTGCGCCTGCCGGAGAGGCCAGATCGCCGGCACCACCAGGGCGAGGCCAGCTTGTGTAGACGGTGAGTAGAACAAATTCCCTAACTTTGATTATGGGACATACTACATGATTTTAGTTCGGGTGACCGAACAGACCAAGGGACTTTTCCCTAGCTGCCTCTCATCTCGTTTCCCAAGGCATTCATCAAGATAACATTAAAGTGTGAAAAGAGGGAGGAAAAATCAATTGTTGGTCTACAGAAAATTACAAGTATTATGTTTTAAGTAATGTGACCTTGGACCATTAATTCAAACACAATTCTGGCAGTAACAATGACAATTTTTATTTCAAATGTACTTTATAGAGAGACATTTCTGTTGACTACACTGTGGTTATAAAAGGCAAAGTTATGTTCTCTGTATGGCCACAGATCGTTCTTTATCTTTATCTCATATTTTTATTCTGTTGCTTTATTGCATATTGTTTTATTTTTATTATTATTATTATTATTATTATTATTATTATTATTATTATTATTATTATTATTATTATTATCATTATTATTATTGTTAGACACATTTTAAAGTTTCTACTGTTAGCCAAGTAACCTAAGCATTTTAGGCACTAACAGGAGTTAACTTTCAAGGTTTCTTTCTTTTTTTCTCACTTAACTCTTGACAATAGAAGAACGTTTTCTTTCTGATCTACTTATGAAACTTTGTCTCAAAGTAGTTCAACTGTTACAAAATAAGAACCTTGATCATTCTTCATTAGTGTGGAATTGCTGACAATTTATTTAATGATTTGAACAAAACTTTGCATTCCTGTGTAAAACTGGATTATAAAAACAGGGTGATAGGCCTCCTGTAGCTAGTTAGCTTGTGTAGTTGTTTATCTGGCTGTTTACCGGTAAACCCAAGAGCTCAATAGGTACAATTAAAACTCGATAAATCAAACGGGCTCTCATCAGCATCTTTGGAGGTAATCGACAATGGCTCAAATCGGGAACCAATCAGTATTTTAAGACTGCTAAATGCTTTTTTTTGGCTTTGCCAAATACTTAACACATACTCAAGGACGAGATTTGCCAGCTGGTATTCATTTTCAGAAAACGTGCATTAAACACTTCTGTCACTAAATTCTTAATGTTGGTATTTAGACACCTTTTTGCCTTCTCTGTGGAAGATTGAAGTAAATCTGCTGCTGTTACTTCTCTAGGCTGCCAAGTGAGTTTGTGAGAGGGAACACAGACAGACTGTGTCTAGAGATTTAAGGAAAAAAATTAACATAAATACAACTGAATGGGTCAGCCTGAAGTACGGCAAAACAGAACAAAACACCAGACCTGAGCCAAGGGTAGAGGCTTAAAAACAGAGCAAAAGTTAGGGATGTATCACACGACACAAGTTTGTTTTTCCCCTTTAGAATGGGAGAGGTCTGGTCTAATTTTCTGCATACCGCTTTGTATTGACCCCATTTAGTTCCAGTCCACGCCTACGTGATGCTGGCTCGATTTCTGAACCGAGCCAGCAGGATATCTCCGGCCTGATTTGGTGATTTCTGAACATCACAGGCAGCCTGTAGAGGGACATGTCTCTGCAGGTTCATGATGAAAAAGTTTACTCCTGTTTTAACTTTAAAACTAAAAAAAAAAAAATGTAATAACCACTGGGCTGTGTGCAGATGTATCTGCACACTTACAGATTCCTTTATATATATATTTTTTTGTAAATACACTTAAATGGTTCTGAAAATCAGATAACTTGGGTAAAAACAAACTGCAGTTTATGAATATTAATTTCATACGAGAATTAAAAAAGCAATATTCTGATAAACCTGGACCTACGTTAAAGTATGTTAAAATGAATTAACATTAATTTTGAATTACTAATTAAAAGTGATTTACGATACCTTGAATTGAATTAATTTGACAGCATGGAGACGACTGCAAAAGCAACACATTACACATAAAAACAGGTGGATCCTAATATGGTTTTTGTGATACTAAAATTCATAACTCAAGACTAAGTAAAATAACCCATTTGAGCACATTGTACCACTTAAAATCAGTCAGTAAGCACAAGGGTCAGTAAGCCCCTTATATACAATCATATAGAAGGCGCACCATCAATGTTTGAGAAATTTGAAGGATTTTAAGTGCGGCTTATAGTTAGAAAAAATACAGTACTCAATATTTGATGCCATTTTCGATTCCCCTGCAACATTTTTTGAAGGCACAGGTTTGTTTCTGGTTAAGAGGAAAACACAATATTAATAACAGGACATTTTAACTTTCTTAATTAGAGTAAAACCAATAAATAGGGCACAACTCAGCCCCTTTTTAAGTGTGTTAAGTATTGTTTAAGTGTTAAGTGTCACTTCCCTGTTTGGCAAAACATTAGACAAGATTAGTCCTTTAGTAGAAGTGTTAATATCCTCTATGATTATGTGCCTTTGATTCAGTCATGCAATCGTTTCATTTTTTGAATAACTGTCTTAACTTTAATGTGTCACTGTGGGCTTCCATTTGGCTGTGAAGTTACTGGTGATACAAATAAATGTGACTACTGAGGGACAAATGAAGGATTGTTCTGTCCTCAAAAAAATTGTGTTACAAAAGAAAAGATGGATATATGTTATAACCCCCTAACCCTTAGGCCTGTGATGCTTGAGTCTTTCTGCTAAAGCATTTTGTTTTCTTTAGTGGTCAAGGACAGCAGCGGGATGGGCTGCAACAGTTTCTTCTGCTTTTCTGCCTTAATTGATAACTTTAGCCTGACTCGATCTACAGAACACAGTCAGTAGGATATGTTTGTGAAACTGATATTTAAAGCGATAACGTTAACTTATGTCGTCCAGGAGGTTTAGTACTTCACTGTTGTAGCTACAGGAGCTTTAATGATCATTTAAATTTTATGTTGCACGTAAACATCAGTGTCGGTGTTAGCTTTTGGTGTTAGCAAAGCTATTTTAGCTTTTTCTTCTGAAGGTCCTCTGAACAACCCTTCTTTGTTTGTCTTGTCAATAAAGAGAGTTTTTTTCTGGCTGTACCCGACATGTTAGAGTTTAAACTTCCAGCAGCAGATCATTGTTGAGCTGAGCGGCTGCAGGGAGGCTGAATGTCTCTCTAAGTGCCACCATTTGGGTAAATGAGAATGGGTCAGTTTATAACAATTTTGATGCAAATGAGTATTTTTGAATGATTAAGTTTTTAGTACTGATTACATCTAGATATTGATCATTTTGACAACCCTAGATCCTAGTGCTCTTACATCTCATGATTACTTCTTATTATTGTATTACTTTGGTGTGGATTGTTTCTGTAAATTGTATTTTAATCTACTCATTTTCTATCATGGCACTTAACAAAAAGCAATAAAAACCCATCAGCATGCCCTTTTCCCATTTTACCCTTTGACTTATGCAGTCACAGTATCAATGGCGCACTGGACTGCCTAATCTGGACAGGAACAATCTTGCTGAAATATGTGTACTATTACACCCCTAAAGGAATAATTCAGATATTTTTATGGAAAGAACTTCACTGAAAATGCTTTCTATTATTTTGGGACGCTCCCTTTCTGATCCAGCAGGAGCAGATCTGCTGTATTAGTGTTTGTAAATATATTGCCATAAATAAGTCAACAAACTATAAATTCTTGAAATACAGCAACAATCCACAAATTAAACCAGGGGGTCATTAACTTGCACACATTTATTTTTTATGGCACTGACATAACAGGAACAGCCTGAAAGATTGCACCAGAAAAAGCACAGCACAGGTGTAACTATTAGCATTACTGATGTCTCTGTTCTATTACGGCTCCTATTGTAGTGAAGTGTCATCCACAATACTTGGGCCTCTGTTCCGGTCCACGTGAACTGGAATACATCTGGTATTCAGATTAATTACACAATTTCCTAAAGCGCAACAGCAACTGTTTAAGGAGCACCTAGCATAAATAAAAAGAGATAGAATTCACGGCTTTCCTGTCGGCCAGACACAATTTGAGAAAACAATCTCACTTCAGTGTGTAATAAAATATGCTTTACACCGGTTGTTGGGATCAGGACAACTTGGTAGGTCATGAAACGCTTGAGATGATCTAAAACATATTTTCACATTATTTATAATTGAATATTTTTGCCATAATTAAGAAACAAGTTTAAGTCCTTTATAGGAACAGGAAATGAAAGGATTTGAGGAAGTTTGGCCAGAAATAAATTACGACTGACTCTACTAAACTACAGCGCTCATGGGGGTGTTGGTTTGGTCTACTTTGGTCAGTATTCATCAAAAATGGTTGAAGGAAGAAACTGTGGTGAACTGCTAACCGGGCCGTGGGTGGTTAAGCCTCACTGAGGTTCTTCTGAAGGGAAGGCTGCCCCATTTTATGTGATCCAACAGATAAGCTCATTTCGCTCAAACTAAGCTTATGCTGGTTGTGATAGGAAGGTGTCAGAATACACAGGGCATTGCAGTGTGTTGGGAATTTTCCTGCATAGCTGCAGACCGGCCACGGTTCCCATGCTGATCCCTGTCCGCCATTGAACGCACCAGCAATGGGGAACATTAGAATCCAAACTTGACCATGGAGCAATAGAAGAAGGTGGCCAAGTCGAAGTAATCCTGCTTTCTTTTGCATTATGGGAATTATGTAATTATTTACACATTGCACCTCGACGCATTATAGTAAGACTAGCATTTGGAGGCAGCGTGATGGTTTGGGAAGTGTTTTCCTGGGAAACCTTGGATTCTACCGTACATGTGCATATTACCTTCACACGCGCCAAAAACCCAAGAATTACTGTGGACCAAGTAAATGGCCTCTTTCAGCAGAATAACCCACCATGCTACAAAAAAGTTTCTGCAACGGTTTGGGAAGCACAGCACGGAGTCTGAGGTGCTGACTTGCTTTCCAAATTCTCCAGATCGAATTCAAGTCGAGCATCTGTGGAATCTGTAAAATAAGTCCATGGACTTAAATGATATCCTGCTAACATCCTGGTTCTAGGTACCACAGTAGTAATGTACATTACAGGTGAGCAATGCTTTGGCACCAATAATTGGGATTAAATTAGAATTAGACAGCTGGTCATAATGTTGTGCCTGATAATAAGCGCCCTTGTTTAAAGAAACGTTACCAGCTCCGGATGAAAACTCAGACTGAGACGCACCAGAGTCTAACCTTCAAGAAACTTAGAACAATTTGCTTGGGCTTCCTTTTTTCTCCATTAAAAGTAACTGCCAGAGTAATTTGGATGTTTAACCAGCCAATCTATTATCTCTCTGTGTGTCTTCCCCTCTTTGTTGCACCGTATAGACCTTTTAGAGTTCAGCGTGTGATTGGTTGTCTGCTTTTATGCCTTCTCCTGCTCGGTGCCTCCATCAGTGTCTTCAGAGTCCGTCAGGTTAAATTCTCCTCTTCATTTCGTGTGTCTTTAATGTATTCCACTTTAATCAAAATCACCTGTAACAGAGAATATTCAGCGTTCCGCCATTTCGGAGATAAGATCTTATACGTTATTGGATAGTATCTAGTTAATGGTGATATGGAAGATGAAAGGATGGAAGTCGGGGCTGGATGTTAATCTAATCGAGTCACTGTCATAGACGTCACATTGTGCCGCTATCATCATGTGATGGTCCATGATAGCCTGAAGGGATTGGACTTGACACATGACCATCATCTCACAATCTATCAAGTGGCCTCCTTCCCTACTTTGCCCTTAGACGCATCTTTTTTCTGCAGACAGCTCTCAGCAACGCCTTACAGATAGTGATTAATTTACAGAGAACTATGATCACAGCTGCACAACATAAATAATTATTGGTTGCCTCAGTTACCAGGCATAGCATTAAAGACTGGACTTGTTGCTGGTGGGGTCGCATAGGAACGAGTGTCGATCATGTCTTCAGCTCTGTTTGAAATGCACTCACTCACTACACCATGCTCACTACATAACTAAGCTTTTTATGGGGTAGGCGTGGGTTAATATTACATCCCAGGATTACAATGGCTTAGAATACCACAGTTTTACTGTGTCGCTGTGTTTGCAGAAAGAATTGTAGAACATGGTCTAACAGTTTTTATTTAAAACTGAAAAGCAATATTTTCTATAGAAATAACTATCTTGCCAGCCAAATATATTATGTTGTTGAATTAGTCTAACAAACGGCATCGGTAGAACCTTTAGTCGGCTGCTTTCCTTCGTGCCTTGCCAGCTGTAGGTCTAAATCTACCTTACTGTGATAGGATTGATGGGTGGTCCTCCTTCAGCTTCTCAACCCTGAAAAGACCTTACCTTTTTCTGGTGGTAATGGTATGTTCAGGGTGAAGTGTAGCTTTAGTTTTCCTTCGTCCATGCCATTGTGCACAGAGGTCAAAAACTTTGATTTTGCTCTCTTTTGAGTAGAGCCTCTTCTTCAATGTTTGGCGTATGGCCTTGCAGTGTTTGTGGTACGTTTCAAAACAGATTCTCAGCTTTGTTTTAAAGGCGTTCTTTCCTCCACTCCTCCACAAGCGGCAGATTTAAATAATTCAAAAAGGTGTCCTGCCAACAGATTGCCCCACCTGAGCTCTGGATCCCTGCAGCTCCTCAAGAGTTTGCATGAGCCTCTTGGCTGCTTCTCGGATTTATGCTCACCTTTGCACGGATGTGTGAATAAAGTAAAATAACCCATCAGAAACCAGAACCAGCGGACCAGAGGGACCCAGGAAGGCCTGACTGCTGATCATAGGAACCACCTGATCAGCGGACACAAGCAGCTTTTTAATGGCTGATGTGTCCCATGCCTGATGACTGGCCTCCAGCCTCATCTGAACAACAAAACAGAGACCTCCTAGTGGCGGGTTCGTCACACTATAAATACCCCACTTTACAGATTTTTAGTATTAAAAACCATATTATATGTTTTTAACTTCCACTTAAATGTTATTTGTTGCTTTGTGATAGTCTGTCACGTAAAATCAGAATCAAAATATATAGGTTTGTGGTTTTACCATGGCATTATGTACAAACGTGGAAGGGTTATGAATACTTTTAGTGACTATCTGTGTTGTAAATAAGCTAAAAACAAAGCCTTAATTTCAGTCTATATCATATTGGATGGAAACCTCATACTGCCAGTTTGTGGGTCTCTGACCTTTAAGCCAGGGGATATTTAGTTTCTCTTTTAAATATTTTTATTATTATAATATTCCACTTTGCGGTTTTTTTATATTACAGGGACTCACCTTCTTCTGGATATATTTAATATGCTGTAAACCTTTAACAGCATTGGGAGCGGACCTCTGTTTGTTTGTGATCTTTTGATAAAAATGTGACCCTTTATGAAAACAGAGCCTTCAGGTATTGACTGTAGAGAGCAAAGAAAAGCCACAGACCATTCCTAACGCTGTGTGTTGACAGCCATGTCTAATTTTAGCAACATTCATCTCAAGAGAAAACCTGCTTTGCTCGAGAACAAGTCGTATTTTCCTCCTTTTTTATTACCTTATAACTCATACCATGTGATGGGTAATTCATAAGCATTGTGTAAGTAATATCTATAATAGGATTAATTTTATATGTGAACACAGTGATCCAAAAGAGATTGTAGGATTGCAATTTAAATGTGAAAGAATGTAAACATTAGCATATCAGATTAGACTGTGGAAACACACCTGAAAGAATTAAGCCACCCATTTTTGTCCTGAACTGCTAGCTAATGCAATCTGAGATGAAATTTCATTATCGGGAGAATTTTAGAACAAGACCCGTAAGCCTAAACATTCCATTACAGAAGAAAAACTGTGCATAAGCTCATCAAGATAGTTTTAGGACTTGACTGATTGGATAGTCTTTTATAATCAGCATAATTATGTCCAAAAGCATAATTGTATAATTGTGCAATGAGCCTATTATGTTTCTGTGAGGGCCAAATTACATTTGCCGTGTCTTGGTATTAAAGAAACCATGGAAAATCAATCACAATAGTTTGTTCTCCACTTCTGCTAATTCCTATCATTTTCTATTGACTCTGATATTGAAATGCCTGCAGGTCAGGAGAAAAATCGCATAGATGCATTGCTGAAGTACGTAACTCCGACCTTTTGGGCTCTGTAGGAGGCGATAATATTGTACATAACACTGTAATCAAACCACTCTTGAATAAAAAATGATAATAGGCAGTATTGTTAAACTAAAACGAACAACTAAAGGAAACAGAGAAACACTTGTGTGTGTTTTATTTATGGTTGTTTTTTTATATTAAGCAGCATGTTTTTCTCAATCTGAGATTCACAGGTGAAACAATGCCAGTTACAACAAAAGCTTCACAATCTGTTTTGAACAATCCCTCATTGTTAGCCGTGGAGCCATTAAAGCTGAAAATGGCATCAGCTCACTTTTTTTTTGGATGCAAAGTCTGTTAGAAAAAGTGCATCGTTACTAAATATGACCAACGTGCAAAGACCCTGCTGCAAATGTCACTGCTGTCGTCATAACTTCATAAAACCTTGAAGCAAGTGAACACACAAAAGAAAGGCTGCTAATACAGAGGCCATTTGATCTTGAAAATGTTGCAATATTTGAGCAAGTGTTGTCATATCATCTGTGCTCTGTGAAACTCAGTAACCAGGCTTTAAATAATAGAAAATACTGTCAGACAGAGGTATAACTTTGAGACAATACTAAGATCACCCCTATCGTTCTGTCTGTGTTAAATATTCCTTTGTTTCATATATTTGTATCAAACTTCTTCATTGAAAGCAAAGCGGAACCAGAGTCAAGAAGAAGAAATACCTTGTCATTGCAATGAAATTTGTCTTTTGCTTTTAGCCTCATTCCTTAGGGAAAAGTGGGCAGCTTTTTTATAGAGCCCAAGGAGTGATTTGGTAGCCTCGTCAGACCATCCTGATCTCGCGAGCTTTCAAGGTTTCACTCGCAGATCAGTCTGGCTACTTTCCGTTAAAGAAAATTTGGAGCCGTTCACCAAACGAACGTCCAATCAGCGTTGGCTTTGAGGCGGGTTGAGGTGTGACGCAACGAGAAGCACGACAGTTCAGTCTAAAGAACATGGCGGCTTCAGCCGATGAAGCTAGCGTTAGCGTGGCTATCGAGCAAGTTTTATCGGAATTACAGAGTATTTCTTCGCTGAAAGAAGAGCAAAACGCTGCTCTGGAGGCTTTTCTCAGAGGAAAAGATGTTTTTGCTCTTCTCCCGACTGGTTTCGGCAAGAGCTTGTGGTTGTGTTTTCGTCGTCGCTGTTAGTACGTCATATGCTTCGTTGATCTGATTGGTTTATTTGGCCCGTCTATCACCCACATAGGCCAATCAGCTAACCAGTATTTTCACCCCTTCCCAAAATTACTTCAACGGAAGGTTTCCAGATGGATATGCGGAGCAAATCCATCTGGCGGAATCAGGTTAGTGATTTGGGGTTAAGGGTCTTGCTCAGGGACCCGTAGTCTGCAGGAATTGAACCAGTTACTTGCAGCCTTCTCAGAACGCTAAGCTCACTGCTCTGACCACTAGGCCACCATTCCTCCACCACTCAAATTCCTTGCTGTATGAACAAATTTGCCGATTATGTAAAGCTGCAGTACGTAACCTTTGTAAAAAAAAAAATTTTTTTTTTTAAATATTTGTTATAATTGTCACTTTGTCCTGATAGTAGAATATGAAACAGTCTGTGAGAAAATGAAGCTCCTCTGGTCCAGTGGTCTTACTGCTACTTGCTGAAATACGCAGCTCCCGGTCAGAAACAACCAATCGGAGCCAGGATGAATGTCTTAGCAGTGTCAATCACGCTCATGTTCCCGCTGCTCATACTACTCCTTCTCACATCGCAAACCAACGTTCTAGCTCAACATTGCCAGTATGCTGCAGTTGTCTGAAGAAATGGCAAAGAAGCAAGCTAATGTTACAGGAAAGCTGCCAATTTCTCCAGTGGAACCTGCTTAGGAAACAAAACAAGTAAACAGAAGAAGGTCAATGACAAAAAGCAAGCTAAAAGGACAGACCCCAAAATAAAATGAGGGTAAACAGCACAGCAGGCTCCGCTGTGGTGGTGGAGCTGTGGAGGGAGGGCTGTAGTGCAGCAGAGAGCAAGGAGAAGGGACCTGAAAGGTGTGCCCATTTAAATTTTTAGGCTAAGTCTACCGTTTTCTCAAAACTCCCCACTGCAGCTCTAAAGCTGATTCTGAACGCACCCCTGAGGAGTGTCGACGTTGATTGTTGTTGGATGGGAGAAGATGCTCCCTAGCCTCAGCCTGCTGCTGACGGTCAGTCAGGCAGCTGGTTATTTACTAACTGGCGCTGTAGATAGCTGCAGCTGTGAGCTGGGTGAGCTTCTGGTGGAGGATGGCAGGGTTGATCGTGTCGAAGGTCGAGCTGAAGTCCACAAACAGGGTCCTGGCGTATGTCCCTGGATGGTTGAGATGGTCAGGATAAAGTGTAGACCAAGGTTGACAACATCTTCCTGACCTGTTTGTCCAGTGAGCAAACTGCAGGGGTCCAGAAGGTGCAGGTGATGTCTCACACATGCTTCAGCACAAGGCGCCCAAAGGATTTCTTGACTACAGATGTCAGGGCAGTAGGTCTATAGTCATTTAAACATGTGATGGTCCATTTCCTGGGGACATGGTAAAGTGTTTTAAGCGAGTGGGAACTTCACACAGGTCCAGATATTTGTTAAATGTGCAGGTGATGATGGGGGACAGTAGACCAGCGCATGTTTTTGAGCAGAGGGGGGAGACACCGTAAAGATCTTGTCCTTCCTTCCCACTCAGACGCTTAAAGACCCTGTTGACATCGTTCTCTTTGATCCTAGGTCCACGCAGAAGTGGAGAGGAAACTCTATTGGTTTAATTGAAATATTGCATGCTTACTTTACTGGTAAGCAGGAAATAAAACTCACCATATTCTGTTTTGGGATTTTAGGTTTTTGTTTTTTAATTGTATGTTTTTAGGCACATGAGCACCATTGACCCGACAATTTTGGCCAATGCGTCAAAACGTTTGGACACACTGGTGCTCCACAATCCTGGCAACGATCCATTCCTAACGTGATTCCTCCCTCGGAGGCTAAAGTGGGTTTAGGGAAGTGAGGGATGATTCAAAGCAGCTCTAAGGTATTGTATCTCCTCTGAATAGCATTTCTATGGAAGTCATCCAGGCATTCTTGATTTCTTGTTGTTGATGTCGGATTTTCCAATATTTTCAGTCTCAGCAAAGAACAGTTGTGACTTTTTTTTTTTTTAGCAGCACACATTTTTTTCCAACACACAGGCAAATTGCAGTGTTTACTGGGTTAGGATTATTTATTCTTTTCTATGTGTTTTCATATTTTAGAAACATTTCTGCACCTAAAACCTTCATCACAAGAATCTAAAACCCGTAGCTTAAAGGTCACAGCTGGACAGTTTTTTGTTGCTGTTTTTTTTTTTTTTTAGCATTCTAGCCATCATACTTTTATTTTCACTTACGTAACTGCACACCCAAAAGCCTTCCTAAGCCTGAAAATAAATAAACTATGTTTAAGTGGTCTTCCCTGGCTGACTGGCCCAGATGGCAGCTGTATCGCTCCACCAGTGTGACATGTTTACCCTGTTATTCCTAACTTGTTTTTATCCTCGGAACAATTCCATGAGCTGCGCCAGGCTTCGAGTGTTTTACTGCAAAGTGAATTCTTTTGTTAGTCTTTTCGTTTCCAGGTCATATTTCAAGCTATTTGGCCCTCTTTTTTGTGCTGCTACATGTCACTTTTGTACAGGTTGAGTCTGCACTCTGTACACAGGAGGATTATATGCTTTTTCCCTGCTTGTCTCCGTGCTCTCGCTTTAATCTGCAGCCTGACTCTCTCCCCGTCTCCGCTCGGCCCGTTGTTGCCATGCCCACGCGTCACACTGTGATCATATGGAGCTCGATGGCTGCCATGATAAGGAGGCACAGGCTGCAGGGAGACCTTACACGTGGGGCAGGAGCTTCTGCTTTGGCGCTCAGTGAAATGACCTCGCAGTAGATGGAGCAATAAGTGAAAGGGTGACGGAGAACTCAACAAAGTGTTATTTCACACACTGTCCTTTTAAGTTAATGCGTGAATTACATTTCTTTTTGAATATAAACCTATATGATCACACATTATTTACTGTTGCTAATATTTTTTTTCTGAAATATCAAAACAGTTCAGCATTCCTCCTCTGCTTTGTTTCAGATTTTATATATAGTTTGCACCAACTGAAGTAAGACAGAAGTGTTTCTTTGGATTCTTGGGGGCCTTTTTTCATACCACGACAGTAAATTGTGTTGTTAACTTTAGTTTTTATATTTTTGGTTTAGATAATTCTAAAACTGTGGCAAACATTTGTATTCCTTTGTATTCTTTAATTCAACCCCCTATACTGTCATATGCCTAAATTAAATCCAGTGAAAACAGTTGCCTTCAGAAGTGACTTAACGAGTAAAATAGATTATCTCTGAGCGTAAATCCTCAGGAGTAATGCAGCTGTTCTCCAAGAATGTCAGAGGTTTGTTTTAGAACATTACAGAACAAACAGTATCACAAAGACCAAGGACTGATAAGTTTAGAGCATATGTCAAACTTAAGGAGGACTGTCCAAGCAATGGAGAAGTCCTGTTTACAGCGTATCACTGGCAATGTATGGGACATAGTACCCTGTGTGGCCAAAATCTAACACCACATATCACTCTGAACACTCCACACAGAAAACTTGGTGGTGGCAACATCATACTGTGGGGAGATGTTTCCTCAGCAGCAGCATGGAAGTTGGTTATGATGCTAAAAGGGGGGCGGTTTTGCATTTTGAGTGTTTAAGATCAGTATTTCTGTGTTATATCCATGTGT
Organism: Fundulus heteroclitus; assembly: GCF_011125445.2. Taxonomy (NCBI): domain Eukaryota; kingdom Metazoa; phylum Chordata; class Actinopteri; order Cyprinodontiformes; family Fundulidae; genus Fundulus; species Fundulus heteroclitus. Next base: position 9,355,383 of record NC_046361.1, read on the forward strand.
TCAAATGACCCAGTCAAAGTCCAAGCCTAATTTTAATAAAGAATCCTTAAGGATCAAGTTTCACAAATCATCTGTATTCATTGTGGCTTAACTTTAACTATTTTTCAAAGACAAACAGGCAAGAATTTCATACTGTAGATGAACAAGGCTGGTAGTGACTGGCTGCTGTAATTGCAGTGTATGTTTAGTTTGAGTGAAGCTAAATGCAAAAGGATGCTACACATTTGAGACTGTTGTTTGTGAAAAAATATTTAAAAAATCTTGCATGATTTTCCTTCCATTTTAAAATGATGCACTACGTTCTATTGGTCTGTGACCTAAAATGCCAATTAAACTGTATAGTTGTAAAGATAGTGACATCAAAAAATGAAAACATTTAAAGGGATATGAATAATTTTCCAAGGTCCCACATTAACATTTCTTTGTTGGTAATGTTCCTTACTTGCTTGGAAATTGCTGACAGTGGATTCTTTGCAATATATTTCATTACTAAAGCCCATCATTAGCGAGAAAAGCAAAACATCCCCTTTATACAAAGAAAACGTCATGCTGTTGCCGAGCAACAGTTATGAGATACTAAATGCAAAGAAAAGGGTCAGCTGTTATTTCATTTTATGAAAATTTGCAGGAAGCTAACTATTGTAAGTTGACCCTCGGCAGAGTTTTGTAGCTCATTTATTCATTATCCAAACATGATTGAAATATCAAAAGCAAAATAATAAATATTACTAATGGAACATTTCTGACCGTTTGAAACTCATCTGGATTTATTTGTAGCAAGGTCGAGGTACTTCCAACAAGGCATCTGCAATAAGAAAAACCTTACCAACAGATAGATTAAATATTTGATCAAGAGAATGACAGAATTACAACACTAAAATATCTGGAATACTCTGAATCCCACTCGCAGAGACAAGCTTGCACTGGCCACTTTATTAGGTACATCTTGCTAGTTCTTGGTTAGGGCCCCTTATTGTCTTTAGAGCTACCTTCATTATTCTTGGTATAGATTCAACAAGGTGTCAGAAACTTTCTGTAGTGCTGATATTTTAGTCTCCATCGACAAAATGGCATCACAGAATTGCTTCAAATGTGGCGCCTGGACATTTATGATGAAAATCTCCCATTTTCCTGTAAAGATGCTCTTCTTGATTGGGATGTGGTGACTGTGAATCAGCTTGAGTATGGTGATCTCACTGACATGTTCAAGAGCTATAGCTTGACATGAATTAAGCTTTAGGCCATGACAGGGTGTATTGTTTTGTATGGGGACCCATAGCATGGCATGAAGTGACGGACATGACCGGCAACAATACTCATGTAGGATGTGGTATTAAAATGATTATCAGATGGCACTAAATGCTCCAAAGGGGGCCATGTAAATATCCCCCACACCATCACACCACCATCACCAGCCTGAACCATTGATGGAAGGTATGACCAAATTCTGAGTTTGACATCTGAATGTCGCAGCAGAAATCGAGATTCATCAGAGCAGGCTACGGTTTCCAATCGTCAGAATTAACTTTTTTGGTAAGTCTGTGTAAAACGGAGGCCTAGATTTTATATTTTTGTGTTTCGCTGACTGCAGCAGCCTTCGATGTGGTCTTCTGCTGCTGTAGCCCATTTACCTCAACTTTGGAAGTGTCTTGTATTGTAACAAGTGGGTATGTTAGCTACTGCTGGCTTTTTTCCACCTGAAACCAGTTTGATATTAACAAGACATTTCATCCACACAGCAGCCTCTTAATTAATATTTTCTCCTTTTTTGGATTCCACTTTCTGTAAACCGGAGAGTTCACAGTGGACCACCAGTTTCTGATACATTTAGTCCAACCCATTTGGCACCGACAACCACGCCACGTTCAGTCTCTTAAATCTCCTTTGTTACCCCTTCTAATACTCAGGTTGAATTTCAGCAAGTCGTCTTCACCATTTCGAGATACCTGAACCCTACCCTGTGGCTCAATGTGAATCAGTTGACCAGATGTACCTAATTAAGTGGCCATGGAGTGTATATCATAACAGCAACTTGAACAGTAGATTGTAAATCACTTCTCCTTCCTCCTCTCACAGCGCCCCCCCCCCCCCCCCCCCACACACACACACACTCCAAACCCCTTTAAAAATCAAGTCAAAAAAGAAAATAACCATTTCTGTGAATATAACTATTTTTGAATGAAATGATTGTCTTCAGCGTGCTGATGGATGATTTTAGAAGTTTGATTTTTTTTTTTACCAACACAATTGGAAATGGAAGACCATCAGGTCCTCGAAAGCAGGCTGGAAGACAGTGGGATGAAAATCCGTCTGTTACTAATTGATCCATGATTGAAGCTTAATTACCGTGAGTCAGAGATTGTGCAAAGCTGTTAATGTTTGTGAAGCCCGGCTAAGTTGGTTAGCTCCTCATCGTGCATGCTTATTGTCGCAGAAGAAGCTGTTGCTTAGACTCAATTATTAAATGAACTGGAAATTATTTAAATACTTGTGATTTTATTGTTGTTGTTTTTTTTCTCGTAGACTCATGGAGTTATATCAGAGAGAATTGATTCTCATATGTGATATTTCTATGTACAAATGGTGTGGCGGTGGCTTTAGCAGAAAATCTGGTGCTACTGTTGTGCAGTAGCAGAATTTCATCAGATTAACAGTGTCCGCTTTAGAAGTCACTGTTGTGCCTCCTGCCCCGCTCTGAGCCTCGTCTGGCAGTGCAGCGTAGAGCTGGGCAGGGCTTGGCTCTCATGCACGGGGGTGCAGATGGTCTTCCGTGTGATGTAGTTGGAGGTCCAGAGCTGTAACCCAGCAGGGACCTTGGCAGCTGACAAGCTTGGCTCGACGTCCGGCGTCCCTGGACGGGAGTCCGACAGCTACAGTAGCAGGACGGGCCACCCAGGTGTTAGCCAGACACTGTGTCTCATCCACGCACCTGAGCCAGCTGTTTGGCCCCTGCTGCTGCACCAGGCCACCATGACCGCACAGGAAATCAGTACACAGGAGACAAAAAGCAGCTTTTTTTCCCTGTGAAGTCCAGAAAACCTAAACCTCAGAGAGATCTTGAAATGAAAGTAATGCCTGAAAAAAAATTTACAATAAATTATCCAAGTTAAGATAAGATAAGATAAGATAGTCTTTATTGATCTCACAATGGAGAAATTCACTCGTCACATCGGCTCATACAAGAAGGTGCAGAGTAGGGAAGGTGCATTCAGTTATATACAGTGAATCTTCATATATACAATGGATCAGAAAGAATACCAAAAAATACAAAAAAGGAAATAGGAATGGGCATATGATGTCTCATTTACATTCTTAGTGGTCTATATATATATATATATATATATATATATATATATATATATATATATATATATATATATATAAACATATCTATATACTTAAATATATACATATAAGTTTCTTCTCTTTAAAGTCACAGATTTCCAGTGTTTTTTTTATTTTATTTTCTATGACGGGTCGCTAAAAAGTAGCGTATTATTATTATGAAGAAGAATATAATACGTCATTTTCAAAGGTTTGTGCAACTGGTGTGTAATTTACTATCGACGCAACCGTTCTCTTAGGAAAACAATGGTTTGTTAGACCACATTGGTGAACAGACAGCATCGCAAAGGCCAAAGAACACGCCCAAAGCAGAGTTATAAAACCATATACCAAGCTTTAAACATCCCCCAGAGCACTGTTCAATCCATCATCTCAATATAGAAAGAGTATGGCTTCAAACCTACCAAGACATGTCGAGCACCTGAACAGACAGCCCAGGAGCACGTTAATCAGAGAAGCAGCCCATAGGGGGGCCTCTGGAAGGAAGAGCAGCGGAGATCCACAGGTCAGGTATGAGAGGCTGTTTACAGGAAAACCAATAGTCATACTGTCCACAAATCCTTATGAAAGAGTGCCGAGAAGAGAGACGTTGTTAAAGAATAAGTCATGTGCAGGACATAGTGCTTCTGGCCAGATGAGACCAAAATGCAACACTATGTTTGGCAGAAAGCTAACAGTCAGCGTCATCCTGAACAAACCACACCCACAGTGACACACGGTGCTGGCAGCATGGAGCTGTGGGAATGCTTTTCTTCAGCGGGGACAGGGAAGACACCGTACAAACTTGGAAGAAATCCCGGAGACCAGGACTGCCCTTGACACACAGCCAGAGCAGCGATAGATTTGTTTAGATCAAAGCTTGTTAATTTGATAGAACCGCTCCATCAAATAATCTGTGACAAGACTTGGACACGTCTGTTCACAGTCTGACTGTAACTATTTTTGCAATGACAAATGGGCCAAACTGCAATGTGTGACTGTGTGAAGCTGGTAGAGACATAACCCCATTTTTAGCTTTAACTGAAGCGAAAGAGAATGTAAAGTATTGGGTCACGTGGACTCCTCAGGGGAATACCAATGCATGCTACACTTTTCAGACCTTTATTTCTAAAATATTTGTATGAAAGCCAAATTTCATTTATTCTTTATTGCATACTCAGTTTTGTATTCTATTGGGATACATAACATCGCAATAGAATACAATGAAGAGGTAATAAGATGACAAAATGTGAAAGAGCCTTTTGCAAGGCACTGTAGATTTTCCTGTGGTGTCACAACAGAGACACTGGACATTCAACATGTCATTTGATGTAAAAAAAAAAATCCTTTTTTTGCTTAATAACAAACCCTTTAATCTCAAAAATGTATCTTTTTTCCCCTGAAATATTGAGATAGCCAAGAAATGATCCTGAGGAAATTATCTTAGAATAAATCCTGACAGGTAGAGAGATCCTGAACTGGACTGCATAACTAATAGGAAACGGACTCCTCTTGTTTAAGCAATTTAGCTTTCAGAGGTCAGATTGTCACGTCTTGAAAAATGCAATACAGAAACACATTTTTTCCCCTTCATGCTTATCTCTACTTGGCAAAACGCTGAAAGCAATTTGCATACTTTTTAAGACCACATAGTAACTGTGTGGGTGGAAGCGTTTATTGATTCAACATACGCCACCATGTTGCAGAGACGGAGTCGATGGCTCAAGACACGATGAAGCCAACATGCTTTTGTCGAGATTTTTTCACAGCAGCATCCTCATCCAATCCCCTCTTAATCAAGTGATTGTGCTTTCACTGATGTTACAGAAGAGGTTTGCAGGCCTGAGCTGGTGAGTGCCTTGGTGCTGTGGCGGGTGCTGCAGAACGCCTTCATTTTAGCCAGCCTCCGACGCTCTGCTGGCTGCCGCTGGACTGATGCACTCCACGGTTAGTCAGCACCCGCGCCGGCTTTGCCAGCTCAGCTTTTTATTCAGTGCCCTGGAAATTGAGTTTTGCTGGCCCCTGTAATGTACTCAAAACTACATCTGCAACCGACTGATAAATCTACGCTTTGTTGCGCTTGACGGATGGCTGTGAAAATGAAATTTCACCGCGGCATGTTGCTGTGTCAGGAGGAAGGTCACCTCGGATTTCCCTGCGTCTCCGCTCAGGGTGAAGCCGTAATGACCGTTCTGTCTCTGAATCTGGTTGCGAACCTTTTAATATTTTTAAGCTCCTTGGGCTGACCGAGTTGACAGGTTTCCAGATTGTTTTGTTCCACCTCTTCATCTCCTGGCTGCATGGCTGCGCTGCGAGAGCAGACTTAAAAAAAAAAGCACAGGTCCTCCTCTGATGTGCTAATATACTTTATTTACTGAGGGAGAAAATCTTTATATTCACAAAGCAGTGCTTGTATGAGTGTGCCTATATACTCACCGGGCTACTGTTTGTTTTTTTTGGTCAGCTTGATGAATAAAGATGGCATACCTTTATTGCAGTAATGCAGCGAGGGTCTGGCACTCTAAATGCCAATTTTAGTCACTTAACAAGGCCTGAAAAAGGAACACCTCTCAGAAAAAAATGTCACAAGACCTCCCTTCCCTCTCCCTTTCACCCTCAGCTCTCTTGTGGACGCTCTTGCGAATTGTATTTCCTCTCTTTCAATTTGCCGACTATGTTAGCACGCTCCACAATGCGCTTCCTCCGGGGATCGTGGGTAGGCAAGAGCATCGGCCCCGGTCAGGCCCGGAGAGAGCCGATAACCTTTCCGTGTTGCTTTAGCACGTTGTGTAAAGAACAATCAGTGCTTATCAGCATCGACTACAGACGGATGCTAATTCAATGTCATGCAGGCAGCCTTCAGTGGGGGGAACGAGAACATGGCAGGCTCGCACTCCGACAACATGACGTCTGCTGCAGATAGATGACTGAAGAGAACGGTGAAATGCGTTATATTGCCTCTCCGTTCTGTGATCCTACGCCTGTAATCTGTTCACTGGAATTTTTTATTTTCAGCTTTACCCTGCAGCTGTCATTTGACGCACACTACCAGTACAAAAGTAGGAAAAAGCATTTTTTTCTAACTGCGTAATGATGAAAACGGATAAATTCAATATTCACCCCCTAATCACCGTGGTGTCAACGCAAAGCAGACAAAGGCTAATGAGCCAACAGCACAAAGAGCATCTCTTATAAAATCCCAGGATGTTTTTTTTTTAGTGAGCATGTTGTTTACAGGTGTAGGGAATAGAGCTGCATTATGTAAAAACAAAGCTTGCTTGAAGCGCTAAAGATTAATCAATGTGCACAAGTAATGTCACTGGAGTCATTGTTAGTCATAGTTAAAGGGAAGCATGTGGTAAGACAATGGGACGTATCTGGGAAATTGCACACTGTTCACAAAGGAGATTGTACAGTTCAGCTTAGTAGAAAAATCACCATTTATGTATTATAAAATAAAAATGTTCATAGATTTAACCAGAAAGACGTTTCAGGGGTAATTACTTCCACCAAATGTCAAAAGGAAAAAAAATCTCATTTGAGCGTAGCTGTAATGAAAGCTAGCATTAGCAACAGAGTAATTTATGGACTGCCATCTGCTCTGTAAAGGTTACTACCACAGGCAATTCAGACATGCAAGTTCCACAAGAACTTAATTAAAATACTACAGGATTTGAAACACATCCGCTTCTAAGGGGAACTTTGCTGTCTGCTGGGTTCAGAAAGGACAGTTTGGTTTGTTCCAGAAAAAAGTTGACATTTGGAAGTCTTTCTCTGCCTTTGTCAGTCTGTCTAATGTGCCTCTTTGCCCTCTTGCCTTTCTTGCCCTCCCAGCGCGAATCGTGCGGAGCCGTCAATGGTGTGAGATGACTCCCTGCCTGGAGGGGGAGGTCTGCAGCCTCCTGTTCAACAGATCCGGCTGGACCTGCACCAGGGGCAGTGGTCGCATCAAGACCGTCACGGTAATTCACACGACGTGACATTAATACACGCCATATGCACTTACAGCAACACACCTTCATGATCAGCGTGAGGTACCCCCATGAGGTCAGGTCAGGTATCGTATGAAGCCACAGACCCAGGGTACACTGAACATGTTATAGTCTAGTGCTCTGTCAATGCTCAAGTTTAAAATACTACACAAGACTAAGAAGTTATGCTCATCTGATCTCTGGTGTCTAAGGTTTATGTATATCTATCTGGTTGTCTGTCTATCGATCGATTAATCGATTTAACTATGTGGAATATGTGTTAATACTGTATTTGAACAAAGAATATATGACAATTATTAACATTGTGAAAACAAGGTTGTCCAATCAAAAGCAAAGGTGGTACAGGGTTGGCCGGAGTCTAGATAAAACATTTTGTCTGTGTGTACGTTGCTCTTGGACTGTCACATTGCTTTTCATGCCTCTGTTTAGGCCTCAAAACTATTTTAAAGCTTGACCAAAGCTAATGGCTTGACCAAGAACTTAGCGATGCTTCGGATATGCTGATTAGGTTTTATCACAAGTTACTTTGAAAATCCAGATTTTGATTCTCATACGCATGTGATCTCAATTTGAATAGATGGACGCCCCAGACTTCGTTCGCATGCTCAATTTGATACCTTTACATATCCCGATATGCTACTGCAACCACATGACTCATCTAGCAGGGTAAAATAGAAACCAGTGTTTTTATTACAAATGCCAGAGATGAGCAACAGATTTAACGGCTGAACTTGCCTCCTGAGGTCTGTGAACAAAGACCACTTGGACAGAAGCGCGTTAGTATTCACACTATTTTTAGCTCAGCTGGATCACACATGATAATTTATATACCATCAAATCAGAGAAGAAAGCAAACAAAAAAGCAAACAAAATGAAAGAATAAGCAATTTATTTATTTATTACAAGGAAAGTGATGTTGGCTTGTGTCGTGGCTCCTGAGGGATAAATTATTCAAATGAAGAACACAGCTGATCTCCCCCAGTCCCCAAAGAGCAGTCGTTTTCTTTATCTGCTGTATGTTCGGCACCACCCTTTGCATGGGAGTATCAAGATTATAAAGTTATTCAAGTTTCTCCTTCAATTATTTTTCTCAGACATCTGTGCTGTGTGCCATGTGATGCAGCAGTAGCTCAACATATATAAAAAAAACTTTAGCATTGCCGTTAGCTGAGTGATGCTAAAGAAGTAGTTTTAGCGGTGTAAACACTAGAGTTAGAATGGAAAATGTTGGTGGAAAGGACAACTGGGCTTCTCTGTTGGTGCTAAAAATAGCGCGTTTTCTCCCCAGTGGAACGTTTTTCTTGTGACAATCACAAGAAGGAATGCAAGCTGTACTTTGGAGCTGTTGCAGGCTCACCACAATACGTGAGGTGATAGGTACTTTTTTAAAGCTGTAAAGAGTAAGTTGAAAGCAAGAACTTATAAATGTCTAGTTCTGTAGTGGGGTTGGATAGTAATTAAGGTAAGCCAGGCATCGAAAAATAATGACTACACTGCTTTGAATATGTCTTTGAAAACTGCTCTAAGTTTAACATCAGTTGTGCAAACGTACGTTAAAATTCTCATGTTTGTCTCTGTTTGGGTAAATATTATACCACCTGCTGGTTTTCTCTACTGTTTAGTGGTGTTACTTTCTCTAATGCAACACCTTGTGTTTAGCACAGTGACTCCATTGAATGTAATAACCGGGGTGTTGGTAAAACTCATTGAATTCAATTAAGTTTGGTTATATGAAGCCAATTCCCAATATATATGGCACCTTTCTCAGGGAGCCATCACAAAGTGCTTCACAGTAAAATAAAATTTAAAAGCATTTAAAGAACATTTAAAAAGATAAACGGATAAAAACTAAAATATGATAGAAAAAAATGCATAATAAGAAAATACAGTACAGTTAGTCAAAGCAGCCCAAGGACCATTGAGACTAAAATGCTTGTTCAAAAAAAGAATGCCTTGAGTTACTCTTTAAAAGCATCAACAGAGTTTAGGACAACAAGCAGATCTCCGATCTATATACCAAACATACATCCTGACTGTTAACAGTGCATTCAGGTTTAGTTTATTATTACAATTGGTTAAAAAGTTTCTTATCTAAGAAAACCCAGCAGATTGCATCGAGCCGTTGACTGGCAGCAATCCCTCATACCAAGCATGCATGTAGCAACAGCAGAAAGGAAAATTCCTCTCACTGCAAGTGACCATCTACTGCGACTGACTGGGGGTTTGAGAAGGTGGAGCATACACACTGAAGAGCGCAAAAGCACTGACCCAGGAGTACTTTCTATGTGTGGGAAAAAATAAAAACGTAATTGCAGTAGTGGCTCCTTTAGAGGTTTCATCCTGGAGAGAAACACAGCTAAGCAGATAAGCTCGGAGCCAGTGTTCAAGCCAAGAGGACGAAATAGAGCATAAACATTTATTTGCCGTTAAAGCTCGGCCAACAGCTACAGTATGTCTAGGAGAGAGACAGGGTCAACCTCTGAAAGACAGGGCCAAGTGTACCGCAGAAGGAGAACATGACATTATTGGCAGCCTTACCAAAGTGTTGCCGCATTCCGAATTAATCCACTTATTTTTTTTTTAAGAGAGACCTGAAGTTATCTTTATTGGCAGAAGCCTTTTTGAATTACAAACCTCATATCTATAATTTATTTCAAACTCCTGCAAACCTCATGCAGAGGCTGAAGAATAGAACGAGGAAGCATGAAATAATGATTAAAAGAAACCTGTCAACATGAGTGAGCAGCAAAAACACAAAGAAAACCCTGACAAACAAAAGCAACCTTTAGTGGTGACTTGTTGATTCTGTAGTCTTACTTAAATGATAAGAAATGTTGGTTAGCACTCCTATCTATTTATCTGTTGCTTAGGTTACTTGGTTGGTTTGATTTTACTTACTTAAGAAAAACAGCAGTTGTTTGCTGCTGATTAAGTCTGACAACATAATGTCAAAAACTACTTTAGAAAGCCTTAAACTCCCCTTCATTACATATAGTATTATAAATACAATAGCACAAGCCTGTTTAAGCAGAGGTAAATAGCATGTTATCTGTTAGGAATTTTTGACACTTTCAAAAATGAATGAAAATTTCTGTGCACATTTAATTTATGACTGAGGCAGTCCTCTAAGAGAGAAATTAACAAATGCACAGAGAGTCAGCGGCAAACTTGTCAATAATTTATTTACCTTTTTTTTTGTTTTCTATTGCCTTTACAAATAGAAGATGCTGTTGGCAACAGTCACAAAGGCTGTTGATCACATTCATTCTGATGAATAAACTTTTCTTTCTAAGGTAACAAATTAGGAAGAAGTTTAAGGTGCTAATTGAGAACTGGAGATCTGTTGTCAAAGTCAAAGGCATTAGTGCAGAATGTGCTTAACAAATTTGTGCTCAATCAACCTTTCCAAAACTGGTTATCATTGTAATAAATCAGATGTAGGGAGTCCTTCTTGCATAGCAGAGAAGTGTTTATTCTAATGTGTGAGGTTTTGTATATATATTCACATTCAGCTGAATGCTCATTTGTGCATGATTATAACCCTCCAGGTATAAAAGGATGCTGAATGTCTATCAAGCAGGTTTACTCACTGCTCCAGAGGGGCACTGACAAAGCTGGTTGTTTTTTTTTTCACGTCTGACCTTATATCTGTTCTAGTCATTATATTATATCATTTATGAATCATAAGGATGCATCATATTATTATAGTATGTCTGTTTGTCCCCTCCCTCCCCCCAAGTCATTAATAGAACCCACTGAAGCTAACTGGGATCCTATAAATAAGTTGTAAACACGAGCAGCTGATGGAAAACATCTGCTGTGACATCATGTATCTGCATGCTGCAGTGCTTCGAATGTTTACCCCTTACTAAATGTTTAACACACTTGACTGAAACTGGCATAAGACGATCCGTATTATTATTTCCGCGGAAAAGAGAGAAGCAAGGCTGAAAAATTCAACACAGCTGACCTCTGGCTGACTTCGTTAGAGATGTAAATAAACAATGCATTTTTAAAACCTCCAATATGGTGTCATCTGTTCCTCTGCAAAGCTCCACAAATGCATCTACGGCATCATCGCTGCCGATGCTGCAGTACCGAGTAATGATGGATCCCCGTTTGAGACGATGTACAGTGGCTCAGAGCAACAGTACATTCCCACTCTGGTCGTAGGTTAATACATTTGTTTTGTTTTTTTGGATGAAAAGAAGCACTATTGTAAATGAACTACACAATTTTGCAAGAAGGGGAAAAAAATCCAATAGGAAAAAAATAATCACTTTCCAGACTCTATTTCTTGCCATCCAAGGGCCTGTAGCCATGGCTACAGGTGTCTCTGCCACTGTGTAGTTCTCATTAAACCACTTGGCCATTTCACACCATGCACCTCTATGCTCAGCCGACACCAGGCTGCTGCCTTCCATGAATACAGCAAACAGATGCATTTCTTCACCTGATGGTCTTCAGACAATTATTTTTAATGGCATAGTGAGAATGGATGATACAATTGTCTGCAAAACCATGCGTCCTTCTGCAGCTCTGGAATGGTTATTCACTTTATATTCTTGTTGTAGATATTCAAAAATATTTTAGAAACTCTTAATACTTTTACCTATACCTTTATTTCAGCTTTACGTCGTTAGCATTACTTTTTAAATAAGTTGTATTTAAAATGTATAAAGCAGGTATCTTTGGTCCCCTTTGAAGACCTGTGAAGTCAGTCTTGTGCTCTCACTTTTCCGGAACCAGTTTTTTTTTTTTCCAACGCTGTTTTCCCTGCCATCCTATCACACTGCTACTCTCACCGGTATCAAGTATTTAGGAACTTCCTTCTAAATGTTGGCAGTTTTTGGCACCTCCACCATAAGTTTCAGCTTTAGTGTAACAAAGGCACGTCCATCAGCATTTCTACCAGCCTATCTGCAACATGAGAGGAAGCAGGGGGGATTGTTAATGCCTAATTTGGAGATATGTGCACTCTACCCTTACTCAGTAACATTTCTAATGTAATTAGTACATCATGCAAGTCCAGTGCTCAAAAAACAATCAAACTCGTAATATACTGCTTTGTTTACTATTTTTGTTGTTAAGCAAAGGTGGAACTACTTCTGTGTTTTTTTTAGAGGTATTTGATAACTGCACATGTCAGAGTGGTTCTATTCTGAGTAAAGGCAGGTGCATACACACGTATATTATGCTCAGATTAATTGACTATTTACGCATGTAAACATCCCAGTCCGATTATTTGAATCTGATCAGGAAATTTTGTCCTTGTAAACATATCTATTGTTCCATCAATCTGATTTTGCAAGGTCATGGCACCTTTTTGCCCTGGGCAATGGCTCTTTTATATCATCTGGTTCCTGTCGGTGCATTGAAAAGAAGCCATACACATAACTCCCACAAAACCAAAAGCCTCAAAATCAAATACTCTGTCCTTGATATGAAAAGCTAAGCAGAAAGAGTCATCTTGCAGCAAATCCGCAAATAATTTTTTTAAAGACATACACAAGCTATTAGATGTAGAAGATTCGTCTGTACCAAGTAAAAGCAAGTAAAACTTGATAAAAGAATCTAAGATAAACACCAGCTAAAATTTATTTTATCTTTAAAAATCATGCTTATGATCCAGAACATTAGACTTTTCCTGTTTTCTGTCCTTCATAAACTGATACTGGGAGCCTAAGAAATTGATGAAAGGTAGGCAATTACCTTTAGCCTGTAGCATGCCTGAAGTATGCTGTTTATTTTGCTGACAGACATGACATCTCCTGACGCTGTTAAAAAGAATGGCTTGCTTTCTTTGCCCTAAAAAAGAGATGATGAGAGCTCCCATAGTGGAAGACGCTTGGCTGTTTTTGTTTTTTTGTTTCTGTAAAAATCAAAAATTCACAATTTCATGTTTTTTGCCCCTTTTTCTACCTTAGAAAATAATGGGAGTTGGAAGATCTATTTATTTTTTTTCTGGTAAAAAAGGCAAAACTACAAGCCCATTCCACATGGAACCACAACAACAAATTTTTGTTGTCGTTACAGTTTTATAACTAGGACTGTTTATTGAAATGTCTTATTCTCAAATTGTATCTGAGAAATTGAGAAAACTGAAGAACATGAAGTTTCACCATTTTCGGGGAATCTCTAACTGTAATAAATTTTAAATGAATTTCACAAATCCTGACATTTGGTTCAGCCATCAAATGTGTAGGAGAGAGGGAAAAGGGCTCCCCTCACCTAAATAAAATCAGCAGTAAATAACAAAAACCTAAAATGAATGATTATTTCTTAGTGTCTTTTTTACATCATTCATCTAAAGCAGGGATGGGCAACTTCCATGATAAAGAGGGCCAAATTTTTTTCAGCACGACCATTGGAGGGCCACATGACCACGCACTTCAAATAATCGGATATGAAATACGCTACAAATTATTCTTAATAAGAGCAAAGTTTAGATGAATTTATATCTGTATGTTTACTGCACCAACATATAACTATTTTCTGCATATAAATGCATTTTAATATGTCCTTAAGCAAAATACAAACCGTTTCCTTTAAAAAAAAAATGCAAAAAAGGAATTTAAACTCCTCCACATCAATGCATTCAGGAGCATGGGACATTTCAACTTTACAAGGAAAGAGGCATAAAACGGCACAGAACTTAACTCAAACAATGACGTGTCTGTCCAGAAACTGTGTGGGCTTTCTTACAATACTGAATGCTCTATAATTGTATTTCTGTTATTTTTTGATTATGCACATCTGTTAGCTTTTTATTCTGCAAAAATCTAATGTCCCATGCTCCTGAATGCACCATAGCTTTCTGATGCTCGCGAGTGCATCACACTGGTCTGTAAACGCGGTGCTGTGTAGATGCTTTGCAGTTTCAAAACTCACGTTGGCTCTCACGGTTTATTGTTGTGTGTGGATTGCAAGAGACCACAACAAATAAATCAGCCGTACCTCTAAAGAACGCAAAAACCTTTGCCGTACTTCTTCCCATTTTGTCTGACAAATGTGACTTTCTCGGTCAAGTTTTCCCTTTATGCCACTGCTAGTGGCCATGGCTCTTGACTTTCTTCCTCGCTGTTGCAAAGCGGCCCGTGCCTGCTATTGTTTGGGTACGGTGCGCCCCCTATCGGTCGAATATATAATTACAAGTTTTTTTTTGTTTTGTTTTTTTTTTTTATTATTATTATTATTATTATTATTGATCCATTCGCGGGCCGCACTGAGTGATGACGAGGGCCGTGTGCGGCCCCCGGGCCGCCAGTTGCCCATCCCTGATCTAAAGTGACATGCAATTTCGGCAAGGGCACAAGTTTAACGAAATTTAAATTAATTCTATAGACTGATTTCCAAACTCATTTGCATTTGTGACAGTAGGGAAATGTCAATCAGGATTACAACCAACAGGGCGGTCTAAATACATAACTTTGTTATTTTTAAGGGCGGTTACACTTGGAAAATTAAGTAAAAAACACTTTCAAAGGCAGCATCTCCCTACTATCTTGGCTGCTTTCTGGTGTACCTGTCCAGCCTGACAACTGGTTTTTAACCGGATAGATGCGGTTGAAATGGAGGGAGGTAAGCAAAGTCCTAGAAACCTCACCTGGTTCTTGAAAAAGGCTTCAACAGTCGAAAAACACTTTAAATATTACTGCCACACAGTTATTAAAGATTTTGTATGTGTGAAAGAGGGGTTTTGGTGAGATGAAGACATTTGCTGGTTCAAGAGTTTGTCAAGAATGTTATGGAAAAGAAGAATGTCAGGTAAGGTTATGAGTCAGAAGCTAGAAAATCAATGCACTTTTATTTATATAGCACCAATTCACAACATGTCATCTCAAGGCACTTTACAAAGTAAAATTCAGTCTTATCAGCCAGACAGATTGGTCAAAAAGTTTCCTCTCTAAGGAAACCCAGCAGAGTGCATCAATTCTTGACAAGCAGCATTCACTCCTCTTGAAAGAGCGTAGAGCCACAGTGGAGAGTCGTCTGCATTGTCCATGGCTTTGCAGCAATCCCTCATACTGAGCATGCATGAAGCGACAGTGGAGAGGAAAACTCCCCTTTAACAGGGAGAAAAACCTCCAGCAGAACCAGGCTCAGTGTATACGGCCATCTGCCTCGACCGACAGTCAATGAATGTACACTAGAAGCGTAAATACATGTGTACAACATGTGTATTTACGCTACGCAACCCCTAAATTAGACTGAAGTTCTAATTTCAGACATGTATATATGCTCCTGTTTGGCAGGGAATAAACAGGAAAACAACATCCTGTGTCAACGTTCCCATCCGAAAGTATCCAAAAAGTCAAGTCTCAGTTCGGCCACAAGGTGGTAGAAGTGACCTTGTTGACGCTGCTGATTCATGGGATTCACTCATTTTTGCTGAGCTCTCTGCCTTTCCTCTGGCAATAGTTCATCAACTGGAGGAAGAAAGGCCAAGGCCCTTCTTCTATTTGGTGCTCTTTCCATGTGGCGATAGTTCTTTTCCGAATACGTAGAAACATGCAGCTATGGAGCATAATTTGCAACATCTGCTGTAAATTTTCTCTTTTAAAAAAACGGCAGTAAGCCACGCTACTTACGCTACGGGCCCGGTGTGTTTCCTCCTTTAGGCTGTTCGGCCTTAATTTACCAGACCAATCACAGCGCAAGAGGCGGGAATTTACGATGCATCACTCTTAGCACCAGAATTACCCATACTGCAGCAGTGCAATTCTGTAACTATAACAGTTAAGGTGGCGCCCACTACAGAGCAACGTTTTAATCTCCTTCATTATGTCCTGAATGACCTGGATATATCTTTAAAACCTCAACAACTGGCTGTTCTATGGGCTAAAACAGAACGTGTCACATCTATAGCTATATGATTGGGTCTAACCAGTTTCCTCTGAACGTATTAGTGCCGCCCAGGTCCTGCCAAACATATCTGCATATAGCATTGTTTCAAAGGTCGCTAATGGGTAGCTTAGCCTGGAAGCTTCAGGTCTGTTTACCTCGGTCAAACCTTAAAACAAAACAGTAAAACACATTAAGAATAAACCATTTCATGCACACCCTGCTTACTCTATGCCAAAACCTCTACCTTTGTCTGGTTGTGGCGACGGAGCATCCGGTTGCAGTGAATTACTCCAAGGTGACACTGGTTCTTCGGCCAGGGGGCGAGGAAGCAGTTGGCTCAGGGGAAAACAGCCGTCTGATCTCTGCACGTCCTTTCTAGCGTAGCTGTGTCCTCAGGCTCCCTGCGTAGCTTGAAGGGGTGATTTTCAGTGGCCTTAGATGAGCCTTAGTCTGATTTTACGTTATTTTCCCGTTGGCTGATTTCACAACACTGGTCAGGCTAATCCAGAACAGGAATGCAGAAGGACAGATGGTGGTAGACTTTGCAAAGAGGATGGAAATGGCTGTAGTGAATACTTTCTTCCGGAAGGAAAGTGGGAAAGGAGACTTGGTGGCAGAGTGAGGATGTAGTGGGACACTGTAAGGACTGAAGAGAGTTGCCAGGAGTACAGAGAGATGTCTGGACTTTAGAAGGAGACAGATGACTTCCTGTGGCGTTCCCCAAAAAGGAAAAGCCGAAAGAAGATTTTAGAGTGTGGGAACAACTTAAGGCTAACTTGACGTTTAAATGTCTCGTTATTACTTTGAATCTAAAGCCTTGGATAAGCTTTCTGTAACGGTAAGAGTGCATGACAAGCGATCTTACCAAACAAATCTAAACAAACAAATCTAAATACCATGGGGTAATGCCCGGCTGATATAATATCCTGGTTGACCTATATACCACAAGTTATTTTGACTTTGCTACACGTTTTTTTTTTTTTTCAGTAGAATTGATAAATCAGCTTGAATGGCAGCAGAAACATAGACATCCCCTTCAGGTATTAGGTTGTCAGAATGAAAGAAGGAGACTAGAGCGATATAACTTATATAGACAGCGCAATCACAGCATAATGCGGCGAGGGATGACATGAAGGACGGAGCCTGAGAGACGTCTGTCCTCGTCATCAGGTACACAATGCCAGAGGTCAGTTTGTGACCTGGTCAGTGAATTTTCAGTCTGGCTTGTCTCTCGCTTTTGATGTTTCATTTCCTTCGCTCCTCTGCCCCATCCGTCTTGCAGCCCCTAGGCAGTTGTGGCAAATTTACCACCATGCTGTATAATGTACCCTGACAGCACTCTCTGTTTAGTGCTTTTGCCTTGGTAGAGACATTAACGCAAATGCATATTACTTGTCTTGCTGGCTGCATATTTTTAATGAGCTGTTGCTGAGCTGCGTTATTGCTGAAGTAATCATAAGTGATGCTTGTGTGTCTCCTCTATTTTTTTTTTCTCCTATCGATGAGATAAGGATGTTGAGGAGACAACAGATGTCCATAGGTATTTGTAGTAAGACCTGCAATTTGAGCAGAGTGCACGAGAGAGGATAACTAAAAGTCTGAAATCTATAAAGAGGATTGATCAGGCAGCAGTCTAGATAGAAAGTGGTTTCTCATGATTGTTGTGATTTTATTCACCATTTCAAAAAGTGGCATGCAGCGTGACTGTGCAGGTCTCTGAGATATGATAATGGTTGTGCTTATTATTTCATGCTGAGGTGCACAAAGTTTGCTGTAGGTGTACTTAGTAGAATAAAACAAAGTGACAAACGTGCATGATTGAGCTGTATTATTCATAAAGCCTTGCATCTGATTAACATAATCACTATTCATATCAATTATATTTTGATCCTGCTTTAATATATCCAAATCAAGTATTAAATCCATTTTGAATAGTTTTAAATCGGCACTAAAAATGTGATTTTTAGCAGCTAATCCAGAAATGTTTTGCAATAGAAAAAAAAGCGAGTCTCCTTTTTTATTGAGCACTGTTGTTTTGTTGCTGGTAGTTTGTATGGAGCTCTACTCAAATTTATCAAAGCGCATTCACTGATAGCATATGTGGACCTGTTTATATAATCGCTTTCATCCAGAAGAAGACATCTAAATTACCACAGGACAGATTACTGTGTAATTAGGTTTAATCCCCAGATGAGGAGTCTGCATGAGACTCCCTCCACCTTATCTTTTTATACCACTCTAACAATGCTGAAGACATTCTCTGTAACGTCCAAATGCCCATTCTCTTTAGAGAATTCTCATCTTTCTGTACGTTTGAGCATAAGATATGTTTTGCTTTCCATCTTTCGTCACTGGGTTATTTAAAAGTTGAAGGGCAGACAAGAGTGTCCTTTTGCCCAGAGAAGAGCCTCTTTAATTTCTTTCTCATAAGGAATAGGCAATGCACACAGTGTAGCTACCGCTTGTTCAAAAGCTACCATTAAACTGTTTTACTGTCTTGGAAGTACTCCATTAAAAACATGTTGTTAAAATAAAAGCCCAGAGATTTAAATTGGTTGATCCTTCCCCCTAGTTGTTCTCAGTAGTTTGCTGGAAATTTGGTCCACTCTAAAAATCTTTTAGGGAGAGACAAAAATGCAGCAAATAACATGGCTAAGCCCTAAACTCCACTTATTCCTCTGCATCGCTAATGCTAATTTAGCATTAGCGATGCAGCGGAGCTAGCTGATACAAGAATTTAGAAGAGTAGTAGTTTAAAACTCCTATGATCCATTGCTTCAAAAAGTGCAATATTGTTAGTTGTTTCTTTATTATTTCTGGCCATTTGGCGCCTATATAAGCAGGTAATTATCATGGTGAGTATGTCCAGGGTTTCTTAGCTATTAGCAGTATTGCTATTAGTGGTTAGAGTAGTCACTATATTAACAGTACCTTCAGCAGGGTTAGGGTTTTTACAAGCAGTTGTCCTACTAAGATACACACACAGTCATGGTTAAACGGGAGTTCATCCCACTTTAATTTTGGGCCTGTGCCTATCATGGATGTATTTAGGGTATTTGCGTTGTATGCAGCTTATTCACAGAATTTCCATTTTAGCTTCATCACATGACAAAATAGAATCAGTTGGGTGTGGTTTTGTTCTCTAGACATAAATAATAAAATAAAGTTAAAAAATTTGTAACTTAAAACCCTAGAACTCACACTTGCTTAATTGTTGTTTTATTGGAGACTGTAGGTTGTGTTCCATTTAACTGCATACAATGAGAAACCTTAATGCCTAACACCACTGACCTAATGCTGAACTCTGTACAACTTAGCAGTACACAGCAGTTGACCAAGACAATCAATGGGAGGATGGATTTCATTCAGACTGAACACTCAGTTTAGTCTAAAGACCAGCAGTTCCTTTTAACTTTGATACCTTTATCATCATTTTTATACTTTGATAAAGAGATTCGGTGCTTTAACCGTATCACACAGGCTCATATTACACAAAAACTCGACACCTGCAACTCCTACTAAACACTTTGACATCCTCCTCCTCCTCCTCCTCCTCCTCCTCCTCGTCAGCAGCCTTTTCTCATTTGTGCATCTCACGGTGGCACTGCCAGGTCACTTCAGCCTAAACTACTAATGGAGTTTGTATATGCAGCCCGCTCTCCACTGCCAGCTAGCCATTAATGCGAATCTCTCTCTGGAGGCCCGCAACCCCCTCCCCATCCCCCCCCCCCATCCCTTTCAGAAACAAGCTGGCAATTTGTCTTCACTAGTGAGCCGATGAAAGGTCTACATATGATATTCTCTGAGGTGGATAGTGCAATTCAAGAGGGCTGGGAAACAGCATCATGTGTTCGGTTCCAAGTACTTGACAGCGGCGTGCGGATGTGAGTTTCAATGTGACAAAGCCGCTCAGAGAGGTGTTTGATCTGTGCACAAGAATGGAGGATGCACATGATTGTCAGGTGGAAATATGACAGACCAACAAATTTTAGGATGAGAAAATGCTTTTACTTCTTCCTGGCAAATCCAAGGGTTGTGGCATTACTTTGCTTCCTCTTTGGCTGGCGAGCGCTCTAATACCAGCTCTTACTGGTGTTCTGCCTCTGCAAAGTGACAATCTCAGTTTGAAACCAGGCATAGCCAAATAAAAAAAGCTATTTCCCAAAGTATTTCGCCGGCTGCATGGCTTTAATTATGGAGTGTAAGTGTTTTAAGCCTTGATTTGAACATTTTCAGACTGTGATTGTAGGTTCATTTTATCCCATTCAAAATACTTGACAGTATCTTAGAAAAACAAGCCTACACCCACACAACAAATGCTACTGTGAGCTCGCGGGTCGCCTGAAAGGAAGTGGAGCAGTTGTAGCTGGACTTTTTCTGGTGCCAAACAAAAGAGGAAGCTGCAAAATGTAGAGCTTGCACACTGAAACGCACAAACCGATTGAACCAGCAGGTCGGAGAGGCTTGTATCTGTTTTCTTTTGTGCCGTTTCGTTTTTTTTTTTTGGGATCTGGTGGCTCTCCTCCAGCTATGTCCTCTTTGTTTCAGATTCAGCTGATGCAAAAGTGTGTAGTCCTGCCAGTGTGTGTAAACACGAGGACATCACAGCTAGTTGTACACCCCATGCTATTCGAGGGGACGGCATGTGACAGAGTAGGTCTGTATTCTTACAGGAGGGGGCGAATCAGAGCCATAAAAGAGACATTCTGCTGCAAACTGTTAAGGTCATGCAAGTATAAGTCCACTCAAGAAAGAGATTCTTGTAAATGAAGTGAGGACATTATACAGGCATGGGGACGTGGTGTCAGAGTGCTGTTATGTAAGGCTTTGTGGCACCTCAGTCATAAAAGCCTCACTGTCCACAACAACCCATTGGGCAGCCCAGACAAGAGTCGCCATGGTCACCGCTGTGCTGGCAGCCCATCTGACCACAAACACACGACTAATGAGATCACACCTCAAAGGAAGGGCAACACACTCCACAGGTCTATCATCGACGCGACTGGCTCTCTGCATCTTCTGCAGCTGAGCTGTTGATTAGTGGTGGATTCTCGAGTGCTGTGGGAGTGAGGACAGATCAATGGCCCGCTCGTTGTTATTATTGTGGGAAGGCAAACGAAAGGAGGCTGCGTCCGAGTAAGAATAAATAGCAAAGCAATAAAATCTCCGACTGGGCCTGGAGTGCTTTGCCAAACAATAGCTTGGCTTGTCTTTCATTTCAAACGGTGTTTTCCCACTGAGCAATAGAAACAGTTTCAACAATAAGGACCCCAATGAGGCTAGTTGGGGTCCTTGTTGAGCCTTGAATACGGTCGGCTAAATTTAAACTTCTTTAGGTCTAAACAGTTTGGTCCTTGTACGGATATTTCTGGAACACAAAATCAGCTGGAACTAAAACTTGTTCAATTGATTTGTACAGTATACGCATGCACAGGCACATCTGTTTGTAACCTTACACAATAAACAAAGAAACAGAAAGAAAAAAACATCGCTTTTTACAAGATAAGTTGAAACTTACAAAACTTTAACTGCCTCTTTATTGTTTGTTGAACATAGAAACAAGCTTTTTCATATTATTGCACATTAATATTTCTCAATTGAACTGATAAAATGGACAAAAACGATGGTACCCTTAGTTTAACAAGCTGTGGCATCATTGCTAACAAGGGATTTCTGCACTTAACAGTGACATGTCTTCATTTGCCAACTTGCTGTATGGCCCATCCTCCTGACCAAAGTCCTTAAGCTGTCTCAGACATGCAAGGTGGCATCTCCACATAGGGTCATAGGATTAAGTTCTGGTCTCATGAAGGCTATTGACATATTTAAAAATAATATTTTTTATCAGCTATTAATGATAGTCCTATGATTTCTTTTCTCTTAAAGCTTTTTGTGTGCTTTTAGCCCAGTTTTGTGTCATTATCCTGTTCGGGGAAACTACAAACTGTGACAGAGGCTATGTTTATTAGCGCTACACAATATGTATAGTCTTGAAACCTTGTTAGGTATAGCACAAAATTCAAGTTCCCTGAGCCAGACACACCAAAACCAAACAGAGCCCCCTTCCTGTCTTTGTTTGTATCCTTCAGTAAACACAACACTGATATAAGAGACCAGAATGCTTCAATTTGATCTCATCACATCAATATTTTTCCTAGAAGCTTTGGAGCTAACTAGCCTATCAAGTTTCAAAATGCTTTGCCGGATGTTATCAGAAAAGATCCGCCTTAACCTTGGAGTTCACTTGAATGGTTTTTGAGGGTTTTCCTACTATCCTCAGTGTACGTCCGATCACCTTTACATGTATGTCCTGGGAGGCTGGCTAAAGTTTCACGAATGTTAAACCTTTTATTTAATATTGAGAACTCAGATCAGAGGAACGTGAAAGAACGTGCAGCTGTTTGGACATGATGGTGCGGCCTTAACTTTAAACATGGGTGTGGGAAGTCTTCTTCCTGAGCTCCTCACACATCTCTCACCTGCTTCATGTTCAGGGTGGTACACACTACGATACTAAATGACCAATCATCTCGTTTTTTCCCCTTTGAATACTGAATGCTGAGGGGCAGATGAAAAGCTGGAAGAAAACTGTGACACCAGTTAAGGTTAAACATTTAGCGTTTAACAGGAGTACATACCAAAGAATAAAAGTCTCTGCTGATGTACCACTAGATACTATTTTACCCTTTTACCCACTGTGCAGAGGTGCAGCTTCCCTGAGAGGGATCTGTGCTGCTGGTTTCTTGGGTTTTTGGCCTTGAAAACTAGCTTGAGAAACTCTGAGGTCAACAATTTTGGTTGTGAGCAGATTGAAGTCCAGAAATGCTACACAAGTTCTAGCCTTGTGTAGCATCGCCCAGGTTTTTTTTTTTTTTTAATTTCGTGAAACGTGTCCTTGGACTAATTCTTCAAAAAAAGGCCAAAAAAAGCATAACTAGAAAAAGAATTACACATATACAATATACGAGTTAATGTAGATAGAATAAAATAGAAAACTCAGGGTGTGGTATCTGTGTTTCTTAAAAACTGTTTTTGCAACATGACCAGTTTGGACATACTATAACTTTATGCACCTAATATCAAATAAAATATATTTTTAGGTTTTTGCTTGCAATCCTTCTAAAAGGTCTACTGAGGCGTCTAGCCCTTCTCCCTCAGTCTCTTCCTAATGGGGGTCTGTTTGCTGCTTGATAAGGCATCCACTAATGTGTTTTCAAACAAACATTGTTACACTTTAATTTTTGGAAAATTTAAATTTTTAGCTTTTTCACCCTATTAGTTAGACTGGAAACTTCTAAAATGGATTTTTTTTTATCTTACACTACCTGATGTGTAACAAGAGTGATACAAATAACCTCTGACAAATATTAAAATACAGCTAAAAGGGTTTTCAAAAGCAAAAGGCCTGCTGATCGTGCTCACATTCACAGCCACTCTTTTTTTCTGTCAGATTTTGTAGACATTTTATTTTTGTTTCATTTAATTTTTATCCAAACAGCTCATCTCAGAGTAAAAGCTTCACCTAAAAAGGTCTGTTAGGACCGTTTTGGCCCCCACTGCGTGTGTCTTTGCTCTCCTCTTTATATAATTTATTGTTTTAAGTAGTGGTTGCTTTTAAACTGTTGCTTTCTGTCACATGTACACTTCTTATATTTACTGCCTGCAGAACCTGTTACAACCAGTTTAATTCTCAGTAGGAAGTAGTCTTCATATGAGAACATCTTCAAAATGTCTTTATTAGACACTGCGGCGCTGTTACCACCAGCATCTATTTAGCCTAAATAAAATGCATAATATAAGAAGTAAACTAGGTTTTTCTCCTGAACAGTGACTCTTGAAGGATACGTGCATAAAAACAGGCCCTAGGCAGATGGATGTGTAATAAGCACTCCTGTTTTTAGTATAGCACGAGATACTAAGGTCATTAAAGATGAGTTTGCGTCTTCAAAGTGTGTTTAAGAATCAGGTCAGAAGATTTACATATATCAGGTGTTTATGTTGCAGTCTGGTGCCCGGCATATTCATTCCCTTTGAGCCTTTTCCTAATTTTGTCCCACTGCAACCTCTAATTTCAATGAATTTTCATGAGATTCTATGTGTTATACTGACACAAAGAGGTGCCTATTTGACAAGTGAAGATGAACATGACATATGGTTTATAATAAAAATCTAAAAAGTGTGGCGTGCCTATGTATTTGCCTCCATTAATTTAATCCCCATAAATAAAAGCAACTGCAGCCGACTTCTTAAATTATCTTACAATTCAACAGGGTCCACCTGAGTGTCGTTTAATCTCCGTATAAATCCGGCTCTTCGGTGAAGGCCTCAGAGGTTTGTTAGAGAACATTGGTGAACAAACAGGATCGTGAAGACCAAGTAACACAACAGAGAGGTCAGGGAGAACATTCTGAAGATGCTGAATGCAAGAGAAAACAATATCCCACACTTTGACACACAAATGGCTGTCCACCTTGACTGACAAGGAGAGCTTTGATCAAACAAGCAGCCAAGAGGCGTAACTCTGGAGGTAGAGCGGCAGGTAGAGGACAGGTCAGTCAAAAGTGAAACGCTGGATAAACCCCACCTAATGGTTTGTAATGATCTGGCAGAGATTGGAGGAGTGAGTCAGGTTTAAATAGAGGACTAGACAGGTGACCGGAGTTAAGCGGGTGACTGGTGACGGGGGTGTGGCTAAACTGAATAACTGGCTGGTGAAAATAGGTAAACCTAAAACACAGTTTAAGGACAAATCAGGACAAAACCAAACTAAAACAGAAGCTAAACCTATGACAGAACCCAAAACTAACACTGAGAAAGAACACAAACTATGACAGTGGTGGCAGTATCAGGTTGTGGGGATGCTTTTCTTCAGCACTCCAAAAAAAAGTAAAAAACCTCTGAAGGTGTTCCTCTGAAGGTGTTCCTTCAGAGGAACACCACCAAGCCACCAAGCCACTTGGTGGTGTTCAGAGGAACACCACCAAGCCACTGGTTTAGATATGTGGATGACACCTTTGTCAAAATCCAGCTAAAAGAAGTGGAAGCGTTCACAAGACACATCAACTCGGTGGACAACAACATCAAGTTTACTCGAGAGGATGCCAATGACAACAAGCTACCTTTTCTCGACTGTTTGGTGAATTTGGAAGGAGATGGAAGCCTCAACATTGAAGTGTATAGGAAACCCACCCACACAGACCAATATCTTCTTTTTGACTCACACCACCCACTGGAGCACAAACTTTCTGTCATCAGAACCTTACAACACCGGGCTGAGCATGTCCCGACTAAAACAGAAGGGAAGCACAAGGAACAGAAACACATCAAAGATGCCCTCCAAACCTGTGGGTACCCTAACTGGGCTTTTGTCAAATCAGCAAGAAAATCCAAAAGACCCGCTGCAGAACATAATGGTGAGAAGAATAAACGCAAAAACATCGTCATCCCATATGTTGCTGGAGTCTCTGAAAAACTCAAGAGGATTTTCTCCAAACACAAAATCCCAGTACATTTCAAACCAAACAGGACCCTCAGACAGAGGCTGGTGCATCCCAAGGACAAAACCCCCAAACCTAAGATGAGCAGAGTGGTGTATGCAGTTCAGTGCAGTGAGGAATGTTCTGATCTTTATATTGGAGAAACCAAACAACCTCTCCACAGACGCATGGCTCAACACAGGAGAGCTACCTCCTCAGGTCAAGACTCTGCTGTCCACCTACACCTAAAGGACAAAGGTCACTCTTTTGAGGACCAAAATGTTCACATTTTGGACAAAGAAGACAGATGGTTTGAAAGGGGAGTGAAGGAAGCCGTCTACGTTAAGAGAGAAAGACCAACCTTAAACAGAGGAGGAGGCCTTAGGTTCCAACTCTCAAAAACTTATAACACAGCTAAAGGATTAATTCCAGCCAATTGTCAATTTAACTCTCACCCTCATTCAGGTGATCAAAACATTGTTCCTTTAAGCCAAGCCAATAACAACTCTAACGACTCCTCGTTACAGAGGAGTGGACCAGTTTCGGTCCATTCTGCTGGCTTAATGGCTTTAACGACCGCCCATTACTAAGGGGTGGACCTGTTTAGGTTGAATTTGCATGTTATCTAAGCCATTACAGGCCTTTGTTTGGTAATGGTATAAAGCTTGTTACTCATCATTACTCCAGACTTTTTGAATTGAGAAAGCTTTCGGGAGAGGAAGCGAAACGTCTTCAACTACGGAAAACAAGTCCAGTTGCTTTGTTTTTTACTTTTTTTGGAATGACCATGACCTGGATGACTGAGAATCTTCACCAACTTTTCTTCAGCACAGACTGGGAAGCTGTCGGGCTGTTGTGCCGATGTCAGACAGCCTTTAAGTCATTTGTCGTTACGCAGCTGACATGCGACTCAAATCTGGGCCTACAGCCTTCTGAAAAAGAACAACAAAAACGCAACTTAGACAAATGTATATGTAAAATAATCGATGTGAACAAAATAAATAATCAAAGTATAATTTTCAAGGTTAGCATATGCATATATACATCATATTTCATTACATCCCAGTTGGCGGTTTCATTGCCTCCTTTGATTTAAAACTTTGCCGTTACGCTATCTATCAGATCTCTTCTCTCAGGACAATTTCGGTTAATTTCCGTGAAGTGGGTTGTGCCTATATCTATCGTCCTGCAAAGGATTGTGGGATTCCGCACACCTCCTTAGCACCAGAAAGGGACATCGAGAGTTCCCTATGCTAAAGGAGCTATGATAGGAAGCATACAAGCTCCTTTTCCTACCTCCTTCCTTATTGACTGCACTATTCGGACAGCACTTATGGCGAACGCTGACGCACTTCTGCTTTGGCTAAAAAGTCTTTAACAATTAGACCTTTTCGAATGCAGTCTAAGAAAACATCTAAATCCAACTGAAATATGTAGCAAGACTAAAAACTGATGTTCACAGATGCTCTCCATCCAAGCTGGCGGAGGCACACCCAAAATACTTGGAGTTGTAACTGAAAGGTGGTTTCTTTAAACAATTGACTCAAGGACAGTGAATGCAAATGACTGCGACACCTTTTCAATTTTTATTTGTAAAACTATGTGCTGTTTGGTGTTGGTCTGTCGCATAAAATGTCAGATACCCTGAGGGTTGTGTTTGTAACGTGGCAAAAAGAGTGCGAGACCCAGCTATATGAAGACTTTTTGCATGTCCTTCAGTATTATGTTGAATCGAAATGAGCTATAATCAAAGTTTTACATTTTGTAGCTCTGTCAAGCGGAATGGTAGTCTTTTATCAAGTAAAGGAATTATTTTTTAATTCGGTTGTAAAATGGGACCATCGCCCCCTCTGTGAAACACCCAGCAGAGAAAAGAGCATGAGTCCAGCTTTAATGTTTCACTGGCTGACCTCCAGGCTTTCGTACACATGTCTGCTTGTGAAGTGACAGCACTCTTGTCATATTGCATCTGACAGCCTCTCTCTTGTTCCTTGGGGGTAACATATTGTTGATGGGCTGCTTCTGCCTTTGGATACAGGCCTGCATTCAGAAAAATGAGCGATGTTCAGGCAAGGCGTGCGGCCCTGCCAAGCGTCTGCGTCGGGCACAGAGGTTGCACTTGCTAAGCGGGCGTCCGCTTTATTCCTGTTTCATTTACGGGTCTTCTAATTCGTCAGGACTCAAAGAAAAATGCACTCCTCATCTGTTTGTCAGATGTTGCGGCGCTATCATCAGTCTTGGAGCGACGGCGCGTGAAGTGATGCAGAAAACGCATTGAAATACGTGAGATTGATAGAGATGTTCACAAAAGAGAGAAATGGCTCAGGATTCCTGTTTCACTTCCTCATATTTGCTATCAAAGGTGTTGTGTTGTCGTCCTAACACGCAGCAGGAAGTCTCATGATTACATTCTCTGTCAATTTTTCCTCTGGTACTTCTTCATACGAAATAGAAAAAATCCCACTATTCTGCCATCCTTTATTAAAAGTGTTGTTTTGTCAGTTCGTCCTCAGCAAGCATATGTCCCCCCTCCCCGCCCCTACCTCCTCTCTTTTCAGTCTGAGAGCCAGGGTGGATCTCGCCCCTTCTGCTGTCACTTTCAGCGCACTGTGCCCCGCTCCCCCATTTGAAGTTCTGTCATTGCAGGGCTTTGAACTGCCACTTGTGTTTTACCCAGCATGGCGCTTGTCTCCGGAGTTTTGTCTGGTGTGAAATTGTCTGAGCTATAGGCCACATTTCAAACCCAGTTTTTTTTTTTTTGTAATAAGCACTGGACACATTCAAGCATGCTTAGCAGCACTCTGTCTTTCTGTCTCTGTCTCTCTTTCTCTCTCTGTCTCTCTCAGCATTATAATTCCTGTGAGCATTTTGTTTGTGTGTATTTTAATAAGTTCTGCAGTGCTGTTGTCATACCATGCACCCAGGCATAAAAAGCCTGCCATTCTGTCCAGCTGAAGTGATTCTGCAATCAAAAACCGAGGGCTCATCGGGATGGTGGAGATCGTTGGAAATGATTGGATTTCTGAGAAGTGTTTATAAAGTTTGCAAAGTGCTTATATTTTGGATAAAGTCATTAAAACTGTTGGAATCTGGGATCTTTCAGGTATTTTGCAATACTATAGATACCAGATATGAGTCCAGTTGCTGCCCTTAAAGTTGAGGCAGCAGGCTTCACTGCCCCGGTAAACACGGTGTTGCCTTTTTTTTGAAGTCTCAAAAAGCTTCTATACAGCGTTTTTTTATGAAGACTAATGCCTCTCAGTCACTCACTTTTTAACATTGGTTCAGGAATTGGCTGTTCTATTCTGCAATGGCCTCTGTTGCACCAGCAAAAGTTATTTTTTTATTTACTTTTTGTAGTTTTTCAATAAACATGCAAATAAGCTTTGTTGCTGTGACGATGCTGTATTAGGTGGAAAGTTATGGAGGAAGAGCTAGATGGCCTGCTGCTGAGGCTTTAAGACAGTGTTATGTCTCACTGCTATCGATGGTCATTAATGCAATCTTTTGCTTTTGACTTTAAGGCCTGTTACAGGTCAACTATTCTGACAACTAGCATTGTAAGCTATTGTTTGAACATCATTGGTTAAATCACTTAAGACAATATCTGAAAATGTTTGTCAAATTAAGCACTTTTTGTTATTTGGGGTCACAACAAAATATCACAAAATTATCATTGACAGGAAAATGGGTAAATATATCATAATATAACCTTTTTTGAACACCGCTAGCGGAATCAACACTAGCATCCTTCTGTGAAGGTGACAAAAGCTAGAACTTGATGCTGTGGTGAAATCTGAGTTAAAACCTGAGGCTGTAGGAAAGGCACTCATTGACTGGTATGCTGGAAGTTTTTGATCTGATGGAGGTTTCTTCTTGTTAAAGGGGAGTTTTCCTCTCTACTGTCGCTTCATGCATGCTCAGTATAAGGGATTGCTGCAAAGTCAACAACACAAAGCAGGCGATGGTCCACTGCTGCTACATGTTCATCCAGGAGGAGTGGATGCTACAAGTCGATGACTCAGTGCAGGGTATCCTTAGATAGAAAATAATAAACTGAACATGACTCCATCGTTTGATAACTAGGATCAACTGGGATGACTGTACTTGACCTGAAATCTGTCTGCATGATTTTATTGAATTGGCTTTTTTTGTGTAAAGTTCCTTGAGACAACATGGGTGCCATAAAACAGAACTAAATTGTATTGAACTATAGCAGCTTTTTAACACGTAGACTGAACGTCAGGGAAGTGACATCGATGACCATGGATTCAACTGCATTGTTTGGCTGCTCGGCTGTGTTTTAGGTGTTGCTTCCCTCCCAAGTCCCAGGAGTTTGCTCTCCTAACATCTAAAAGAAGATGCTTCTCTGGATATGAAAAAAAAAATTATTTAGCTTTAATTTAATGTGTTGAAGACACTTTTATTTCGTATGCGTTGTTGGGTTTAAAGGAAGGTATTATGTAATATGTCAAGGCAGGGACTGCAGAAGGCAAATTAGCTTATGTTCTAATCTGGTGCCATGCATCAGATGGTGACACTTATGTTTAAACTGTACACTGTCCCTTTTTAGAATAAAGTTCATACTCAGAATAAGAGCCCTGAGAGCAGATGTGTTTTATGTGAAAGAAAATCAATACATATGCATACCACTGACAGTGGACAAAATACTTTTTATTAGAATCTTATAGCTAATAATGGGTATTTCTTGGATCAACTGACCACATTGTATATGCAGGGCATTTAGTATATTTAATATACATGGTCCCTGTTTAGTGTTTACTTTTATATTATTTAATTCAAAGTTGCTGTAGCAGTAATTTTTTTTTTTGTTTGTTCACCCTATTTACTGCAAATCACATTCACCCCACTTTCAAGATTGCCTTTGTTTTCCTATTACATGTTTCATTAAAAAAAAACAAAAAAAAACATCTTTATATTTTACTTCTCATTCCAATTATTCAATGGGGCCCCACTGATTTCCTAACGGTTAGAAAAATCAATTTAGAGGCCCTTGAAATGGCTTGATTTGCATAATTTCTAGCTGTATCAAATCTGCATTAATTTCAGGCCTGAAGTTGCCTTATTGTTTATTGCAACGACCGCACACTGCAGCTAATCTTGATCCATGTCTGCTAGAAGAGTAGCTTACGCATGGTTTAACAAACAAGTCTAACATAACAGCCCAATTAATTAGCAGTGTTGTGTTTTATACGCCATTCTGTGATCCCAAAGTGTAAAAATAAGTCAATAATTTTAGCCTCTGAACAGCTCCAGCATATATTTTCAACAGAATGTGGGTTTCTGATCATGAGCCACCCTTCTCCTGTGCTTTTTTTTTTTTTTTTTTTTTTACCTCAGCAGCAGATGTAAAAATCGGAGCGAGAGTTGCTTGCCTTCTCTGTAGCCTCCCCCTGTAGAAATAAAGCAACAAACAAGCCCAGATGCATTGTACCTAATCTGGTTTAGCTCCTTTGGGGACGGCTCCGGCTCTGATGCTCCAGTGCTTTTGAGCGCCGAGCTCAAACTCTGAGAGAAAATCAGCCGTGCCTGATCTTCAGTGAGCTTCGGCGTCGCTTGTTAGCCTAAAAACAAGGACAGCTCCAGTGGTCGGTAATCACTGGGACCGCTGTGAGGCTCCTGCTGATGAAACCAGCTATATCCTGTGCTTGGGGGGGAGGGGGGGGGGGCACTTGTTAGAAGAGACCCCTGGGGAGAGAGTTTTAGTTACCGCAATGATGGCACAGAGCCTGCGTCCTTAACAGCAGGGTGGGCTGATATGGACGCTTTTGTGGCTGGAGGTAACAACAAAAATGCATGTGTCTCTTTCTCTTGAGAACACAGCAAAAAAGGCTGCCTGCATCGTTCAGTTGTAATTCCCCTAAAACTCCAATCTCTCACCCCTTTCAAACCCCCACCGCAGCTCAGAGACGGGGGTCCAAGTGTTTCGATTTCACCGCGACTTCGGCAATTAGCGTATCGTTCTTGCTTCTTATCCGTGAATCTCCCCCGTCCGCCGTGCCGACGGGAGATAAATGCATCTTCGACGTCCTTGCCTCCGCCGACGTGTAAACACCATAGGCGACGAGCGCTGTTTATCGGGCGAGCGCGGCACACAAACAGCATGCTTCTTCTCTCGCCCCGTTGGTCCCATGGGGCCAAACTCACCTTGTTACCCTTTTAATTAGTGGCAGCAGTTAATAGTCCCGGTTGCCTCAGCTGCCTCAGCACTCCTGCCCTGACTTCGAGAACCCCTCCCGATCGATAACCAACACTCGGGCTGAGACAGGGAGACAAAGGAGAGGGAGGGACGGACACTGTGGGGGCAGCGCTGATAGTTTATTTACAGGCAAATCCAACAGAATATTGTTTTGAAGCAACCTTTGGGGCCAGTGTTCAAACAGCCATCCCTACTTTTTTTCGTGGTGCGCCTTTAAAGGGATAATAGGGCCTGCAGGTTTCTCAGGATGCACATCCCTCTTACTCAGTTTCTACTTTTCCCCCCTCTTCTTTGAAAATGAATGTAATCAAAAAGCAAAGGGTTTGCCCGGCTGATTCTATTGTCCCCTTATAAGCTTTTATCCCTTCCAACCTCTCGCCTCCAAAGCTCACTTCTTTCCTTGTTTTGATTTAAAGATGCAGTGGAAGTACTTAGCATTTAGATGACATGCTGCGGGAGAGGTGTGATGGATCAGCACCTCTTCAGAGGACTGAATTTCTTTAAAGGCGCCGGGGCCGCTACCGCCAGGCGGGACGGACAGAAAGACGGATCGCAGAGCGACGGGCAGGGGCGGGCAGTGGAATACCAAGACAGAGAGAGGCCGGCACAGCCGTGGGGGAGAGCGGCCGCGGCTGCTGGGAATGCCAATGCTCTGCCCAGACAGCTGTCTCGCCGCGGCTCTTCTGATTGGCTAAACACACCATTACCTTTCTGATTATAATTAGCCGAGTCATTATCTACACAAAAGTGGCTCATTCACTAGTTTTAAGACGGCGTGGAAGCAGTTATTCCCCCTGTGGTCGTCCGTGAGGAGACTGCAGGAGCTGAGGAGTTGTGCTCGACAAAGAAAACAACAAAAAAAAAAAAACTAAAGTGAAACGCTGTTTATCATGACTGATAACGCAATAAAAGGTGGTGGCTTTTAATCAAAGCAAAGAACATTTTCTCCATCTTGAATGCAGATGATGAGGCGGTAATTATGTGCTCCTATATTCGGGTTGAGGAGAGACGCAGCGGCCGTTAGACTGGTAGCGTAAAAATAACCTCAAGGTTCTTCTCTCTTCTCAGATGCAGCTTGATGACCTCTTCTTTTAGACGAAACCCTCGTGTTGTGTCTAATTCTTACTTACTCGAAGAACGTTTAATGAGAAATTCTCTCAATTCTGATCCTCTACTTTTCTCTTCCAGCCTTTACCCAAGGAGCCGTCGTAGGACCAAGGGGAAAACAGCAAGTATGAATTTTTGGATAATAAGCACATTTGTGGTAACTTGCATGCTGATAATTTGACCATGTTGTCAGGCATCGTCTAGTATGAGATTCTGCTGGGATTATCACTTTAAGCAAAAAACAGTGGCTTTGAGTTGCAATTAAAAAATTTAATCATTTTATCTTAAAACAGCAGAGCAATTATTTATTATCATGTATGCTGTTATTTGACTTTTTTGAAGCACACGTACCCAGTGAGGCATCAAACACGGTGTCGTGCTTTAAATCTGAAAAAGTTACAAATGTCCAGAGGTTCGCTGAACAAATCAACATTTGCTCTCCAGTCATCATTCGCTGACAAGCTCAACCTCTCTTAAGCCCTGGGCTATTTCTGAAGCCCCTATCTCGCAACAGTCTCACATTTAGTCAGCAGCAGCCCCAAAACTGCGAGGTCACACTGATCAGCCTTTGGCGCCGACGACCCGAGACGCTCGGGGCATTCGCCAAATGCAGCACGTCTCTTACTCTTATCGACGGGTCGGAGATAAATTTCAAGAAAATTCTGTCCTTTTTATGTTTGCGTAATTAAAGCTTCAAATCTGAGCGTAAATAACAGCCTCGTAACAGCCCCAGCTGCAGGTTTGGCAGTTTTCTCACAACAGAAACGAAACGTCTACGTCTGTTTTAGTCATGTTGTTTTGCCGCGCAGCCTGTTTGGGGAATACGTCCGGCTTTAAAACCGTGTGTTTTCTTTTTGTAAATGTGAGAAGAACCTAAGCTGGGCCTTTCAAGAATAGAGGAGAGTAGGAACAGTTTATCTTGGATGAAGGAAAATCACAATGGAATTGCCCATATGTCAGGATGCAGTCACCTTGATGTATAGTTGGAACTAAAAAAGTGAAATCATGGTAGTTATGGGTAGTTTTATTAAATATATAAAAGAAATCCCCCTCCTTCCCGCTGTGTTTTCATCAAAGGCAGAAGCTTCTACAAAAGTCCAGGCTTTCGATCAAGACAAAGCAGGAGAGAATGTATGGGAGAAATAGTTTTGACAAAAGCAATTTTTGAAAAAGCTGTAATCAAAAAAATCACTTTCTATATAACAGGAATCGCTAATGTTAGGGTTGCATGGTTACACCCCTGTATGTTAGGATCCTCCTGTTAGAAGTTGGTTGGACTGGAGCAGATGATTTATGCTCGCGTGGCAGGTAAAAAAAAACATGGGGAAATGTGCAAAAGAATGAAACGAATCCCTCCCCAGGGAACGTCCACAGAGTATCTGTGAAGCTTTTATATTCTGCAAAACCACAAGTATTTGGAAGCTACACGCTTTATGTCTCCTAGCCAATATCCTAAGATTGATTTTTCCCTCCTCCACTGAGAAAACAAAATGAATCACGTACAATTACCAAGGACATGGAGAAAGGGGGAATTGGTGGAGTCATAAATATTTATTTGCCCGTCCCTGGGAACTTGTGCAATTCTATGTGGATTTGCCAACTTATATTTAAGTGTCTGCATGATTTATATGGGCGGTCCTCGGGTGTCACATTTGTCCACTGTCACCCTGAATCATTTGTGCATTAACATTTATAGATTTATCCATACAACATGCGTGGAGTGAAACTATGGTACAGTTTGAATGTAGAACTCAAGGAATGTCTAAAAATACAAGCGTTCAAAAAGAGGCATAAAGACATAACATTCATAGACATGAAGTGTATATATATATATATATATATATATATATATATATATATATATATATATATGCATTTATATTCTTTGTTAGTACAAGCTCTGCAGCTTTTAAAATATTAATCTTTCTGTGGATAAATAGGTATTTTATGTAATTATTGAGGTATAATTAATATAGAGTTACCAATCCTTTTCAAGTTTGTAAGTTAGAAAATTATCATTTTATTTAATTTTTTTCTTTTTTGTTTGCTTTTCCTGAACTCTGGCATATGAACATTAAGTATTTTTTTTTTAATTCTTTCAAATGAAATCTGAGGTTTCTCAAAGTTGTCATCTTGCAATTGTGGGTTCAAATTCAGATTCCTCCCATCATTGTCTATCAGGTTCTTTTTATAGGGTTGAGCAGAGCTTCTTTTCAAGGCAAATTAATGCTAAAAGCTAACGATTAAACAGGATTTCATTCGTAACCATTATGTTTAGTCCAAGCGTACCTCCAAAGCTTTACATTTTATTTGATCTTTTTAACTTTTTTTATTTTTCATGCTCTCCATGTGTTTTTATTTAGCACTTTTTTATTATGTAGCACTTTGGGATTTGTGTAAATATAAAGTGCATTACAAATCCCATTTATTATTATTATTATTATTATTACTATTATTATTATTACTATTATTATTATTATTATTATTATTATTATTATTATTATTATTATTATTATTATTATTATTTACATGAAAAAAATCCCCTTTTGGTAAAGTAAGTCCACAGCTAAATCTTGCGGACAATTTGTGGATTCCCCTCAAAAATGCTTCGGACACTAACTGTCCTCACAATGTGATTGTTTTGGATAACTTTATTTATTATTATTTTTTGCAGGAATTAGAAATCGCTGGCTGCAGACATAATTCAGCACAACTTTGTGTTGGTCCAACAGATAAAATCACAATAAAAAAGCACAGTAGCTGGGGGACCTTGCACCTGGAACCTCTCGTGCTCGACGGGTACTCACAACTTTTTTAGTACTGCTGTAGCCTTGATAAGATTATAAAATTAGATCAGATCGGGGGTAGTGCTGCAGGACAGTAAAAGACACAACGTTGTTATTATGGAATACAAGTATGTTAGCACCGTACCCGTAGCATGAACTGTTACTAAAAGGTTTGCTGAATCAAAATCTTTTCATCATTTTGTATCTTGTCCTTGTTCTCCCCTTCCCTTCAGGGTCACCAACATCTTTTTTCCCCAAAAGGATGCGGAGGCCAGTCACCACATCTGTATCCATTCACCAACGGGCCTCACATCATTTCCACGACGACTGACCGCCCAGGACAAAAAAAGCTTCTCCGATCACAACAGCGACACTTGTGAGAACTCTGAGAAGTGTTGGTTAAGCCACTTGATACACCATCAGCATTAAACTTTCACCGGAGAAAATTCACATCATTGAAGAAAAAAAAAAAAACCTACAAGGAACCGTTATTAGCGGAGCATTGAAGTACTTGGCCTTTTAATGTTGTTCATGTCATCCGCCACCTGACTTCTAAGGGAAGGATCCTTGAAGATCTTTTTATTTGTTCCTTTGTGGCTGGAGTCGAACTCTGCGAGAGGTTTTTTCACAAGCCAGCCCCTTTATGTTCATTACAATCTCCTCCATGAAGCTGTAATAACCCAGCCACGTTTCTTTAATGACACTTTGCTGCTAAAGAGTTGTGAATTTACTGAGGCTGAGCCAGACCATCTCGTCCGTCAGATTATAGCCTTTAACACCTTTCTCTCGTTTGACTCGGTGAAACTTTACGAGGCTGAGGAGGACACCGCAGGACCGTCACTGGGAAGCGGTGTGAAAGTCACAGAAGAGACAACAGGAACAAGTTGTCTCTGCCTCCTAAGTGAAAGACGGTTCTATGTGGACGTTTGGGATGACTTAGCTTCTATCTTCTGGTTTTTTTTTTTTGTTTTTGGTGGTGCAAACATAGACTAGCAGAGTGTTTTTTTTTTTTTGTCAATGAACCTCACACATATTGTCAACACCACCGGGAGCAATTAGCAGATGTGGACCCCAGGCTCATTTTGTGTGTTTTGGAAGATGGTGCATGTTTGCATCTGTCCGCGTGTGTGATTCACTGTGTGTCTGAGCGTGCGTGTGTGTGTGTGCGAGAGTTCATCAGGAAACACACTGTGAAATAAGTCCTATCCAATGCATTATTCATACTCTTGTATATTTTTGGGACATGCCCAGACCAGAGCTCGCCATCTGGCGAAGACAATTTTACAGATGTTGGATATCGTTCAAATCCTCGATTTAACCTTTTGCTTTTTCTCGCTTTCCCTCTCCTTTACTATTTACGGATATTTATACCGGAGTAACAAATGACTGAAGGCGGTCAAAGATTGCAAAATGTCCCATAAGTTAAGTCCTGTAGTCAGTCTCTGTTCATTAAATGTGTTTCTGAATCCTGTCGAAATTTGGATATATTTTGATATCGGATGTTTGGGGCCAGGTCTTTGCGGGATGTGGCATTGGCAGATTTAGATGATAGTGTGACTTATTTTAAAAATGTATATAGATCCATATATAGCCAACACATATATTTTATGTTCCCATTAAAGGGCAGCAGAGTTTCATGATTTGAGTGGACACAAAAACATTCGCACTTCTAACAATACCCAACCAGAACGTTGTAAAATGAGTCAACATTGTGAGGATACTTTATTTTACACTTGTGGTTTTAGTAGGAAGACGGGAACAGTCTGCTTTATTATGTTGGGGTGTTTCTGTTCATGTGTCCACTGCATTAGTTTAATTTCTTTCTACTGGAAAACAAAACAAAGCAAAACAAACAAACAAAAAAAAATCTCCTGAATGTCTCCATTCACTGTATGCATTTGAGGCTATAAATAGAGTGTCTGTTTTTTTAAGGTGTTAAGGATGAACTTGGTGTATTTGTGTGAATTGTTTTACACCACTTGAAGCCGGTGGGGTGAGACAGTTTTGTAGGCAGTAAAACTACTCGTTCAAACATCTGTTTAGGCTTCAGAACTTGGTTTAAGGCGTAACGTGAACAAAGGCTTGCAAGAAATACAAAATAGCAAGTGTGTTTGTGAGAGAGTGGCTTCATGTGTTCTTGTTTTTTTTTTTTTTTCCAGGTCAGCTATGGTCTGTATAGTGAGAAAATACCCATTGCCACCTTATCCCGTGGTTTTGATTTCATGCTGCCTTTTTAATCACTCCTTTGGTTTTGAACTCTGTAAATAAATTGTTGCTTTGATTTGACTCGTTGTCACTTTTTTTGATGCTGCAGATGGGTTCTTCAGAGCTTTTAAGCTGGACTTTAGTTTGAGATACAAATGAAAAACTTTTTCTTTCAGATGGTGAAAACTAGACATGATGCATTATTAAATTATGACAGTGTGATAAACTTGATAAGCTTACACTTGCTTCACCCGATTGCTGAATTAAACCCCCCAAAAAAAACAATCACACCATGTGATATGATAATAGCACAGAAAGGTAGACTAGCTTAGGTGCGTAACAGTGTGCCATCGCATTCCTATGCCTCTGAACTGACTGACACAACACTCATGCAACATAGTTTCAGAAAACTTTGTTTAAACCAACTTAATGGGCTTTTTGTTTAGGCCAAAATCCATGGCAAGGTACGAAACAGGAAGACAGAGGCTTAAACTTTAAAAATTGAAAAATTGACAGTATCATAACTGGTTTTATTTAACTTGTGGTTATGACTTGAGAGCACAGGTAGTTGTAATGACAGTCATCTTGTTTAATATAATTTACAGTTTTAGATATTTAGAAGACAAAGACTGAAACCCCAGTTTATTTTGTAAGTATTTAGGTGAAATTTAAAGTCATTGTCATTTGGCCAGGAAGCCAAACATCCGTTTTAAAACAAAGAGTGATCCGGAGTGATCGTTCAGATCTTTGGGTGTTGAAAGTGTTAAAATATTACATAATTTATATTAAAAACTAGTTGTAGTTTTAAAAAATAAACCTTCCCCTTAGGAAGATCTGCAAAGTTTGATTGCAGATTATTGTGTGATTTGTATCGTTCTGCTCTCTGTAAAGTAATGTTGATGACTAAATAGTTAAGCTAGGTTAGCTGCCCTTGTAGCTAGCCAAAATTAGATATCTTGTGTTGGTGTATGGAGTAAAGCTACCATCACGATTTTTCTCATTCTGCAACATCTCTTGACTTATATAATAGCTTTTTTAACTAAGGTGATAGAATGAAGGCCAGTTTGAGAAAACCTAGTCTTTGAAGTATGTGTATTGCTGGTGATGCACTTCCATTTTGATTAGCATGTGTATACTGGAAAGACGGGTGCTAAATTTACAGTGTGTTACTGTTTACTTGAACAGGATGAAGTATGTTACTTATGCTATGCCATCAGCAACATCATTAATTCATACTTAATCCTCTTCTGATGCAATCTTGGGATAAAGGGATAAACGGTCTACACAAAGTCTGAGTGGCCTCTAGGTGATCAAATTATTATCAGCTGAATTATTGGTGCGAATGCCATGATGCTTGAGGCACTTCAAGTATGGAACATGCACAGGTTTTCACCAAACCAGACGAAGCTTTTATTTTATTATTTCATGAGATGAAATATCGTTAATTATGGGAAATTGATTTGGACTTTAGCGTGGCTCGTGCATCAATTCTGCAGCAGCTATGTGTGCTGTATATTGTCTGTCTGTTATTTTCTTCAAAGCCACATATCTTTGTACACCAGAAATCCAAGGCAGAGTCAAAATAATAGCTATAGCTGTATTTCAAACTGTATTACCCTGTAAATATAGTTTTTCTGTAGAAAAAAATAAATCACCGACAGTCTTTTTTAAAAATAGGGAGAAAAGTGTATAGGGTTCCTCCACCTTCTGTGATTTTACACAGATGACTGATAACTTTTAGCAACAGGTAAGGACGGAAACATCTATCCTACACTACCTGCAACTAGAGCAAAATTTGCAAAACCCTGTTGTTTTTTGTTTGTTTTTCTTAGTACTATAGTATAACTTGAAAAGCTAAAAGAGTGATGACTGTTCATGGCAGCACAAATGACCCAACTAAAACACATTTTCCTTATTCTAAGACAGTCATTAAAGACCATCTAATAGATTGTAAGGTATATTAATTCATTTTCCAATTCCCGCTTATAATGGTCATATTCATCTTAGACTTAGTAGTGCACCCCTTATAATTATTGGCTGATCCCTGCACTCCTTAAAAGACAGGGAAAACTCCTCCTCCCTCTACCCAATATTGATTGCTTTATTGATATTGCTTGTATTTCTGCTCTTACCCTTTTGGGTTTTAATAGTAAATCATATCTGACATAAGACTGGTCAAAATGAAGTATTATTCAGTGTCTTCAGCAATATTTCTGTTGGCTGTAAAAGCTCTAAGACTTGTGGAAGCTGCAGTTGCTGCTGTGCCAAATGGTCCCACTCAACTCCCACTCAGGCAGAGATGTTCTTTCAACGCGAGCCCAGCTGCTTGCTTCCTTCCGGCTTCAATTTCTCGCTCGCTGTCTTCAGGTTCTGAACGTGGGCAACTGTCAAGATCAATAGTGAAAATGGTCGTCACG
Source organism: Fundulus heteroclitus (assembly GCF_011125445.2). NCBI lineage: Eukaryota > Metazoa > Chordata > Actinopteri > Cyprinodontiformes > Fundulidae > Fundulus > Fundulus heteroclitus. Next base: position 9,395,757 of record NC_046361.1, read on the forward strand.
AAGCCGTTTCTGCAAACTGTAACATTCTGGTCATTTCAAACTAGCAGACATGATGGTTGACATGATCGAGCATCCATGCAAAAACTGTTTGCTTCTCACGGATTTTGCAATTTGTCAATGTACAAAGCAGGAAACAAGACAGTGTGAAACATGCTTATATTTTCTGTTTTAAAAATAATTTTATTGTCACGAGCACCATTGTGATGATATCTGGGGTCATGCATTCCAGTGAGTTCGTCAGTGACATTGGATAACTTCCTGTACCTAATGGGGAGTCCCATTTCCTCGTCAGTGTTATGCAAGTTCATCCTTCACAAGAAGTTTGTCTCAAACTGATTAAAACTGAATTATTTATGTTCATAGTTCTCTACCTAAAACTCCTGAGCTAAATCCATGACCTAACCTGAACTTCACATTTATTCATACCTTTTGAGATGTAGTTTTCTACAAAAAGTTGTTAAATGTTAAAATGCAATGTCATCACATGATTAGCATATTAAAAATGGAAAAGCTAAATTGTATTATCTGGGGTTCCCATAACCCCCCTCTGAGCAGCTGTCACTAGCCTACCGCACTGATCTCTGGTGACTCTTGAGAACCACCTCAGTTACTCTCCGCCCAGCTCGAAAATGGGAAACTAATGAATGTTTGATCAACGAGCGACTAAAGAAGAGGAAGATGTTATCGTACGAGGTTGAATTAGAGTATCTGAATCTGAAGGATTTAGAAATGGTCTCCGCTCATGTGGCGTTTTTGTCAAACCCGCTTTTGACGTCAGTGGTCCACAGCGGGGAGACTCCTGTGGGTTTCCTTTGTACCGTCTCACTGAGGCACAGGCAGAGAGTCTCAGGGAGTCGTTTCTGTGTCTCTCTGTACTGAGAGACTCACTTTTTCAGTGCTTTAGGGATTCCTAATGAGAACACAGAGAGAGAAGTCCAGCCTAGCGTTGATGGCTTGTTTTTCTAATGAACAGTGTTGTAATGCATCTTGTGGACATGGTAACTAGGTTAGAGACCTAATCTTTCTTTCAAGGGGGTCTTTTATAGATTATAGATTTTTTTTATTGTCATTTTTTTACTAATAGTATAAACATTACATGCTTTAAAAACAGAACAAATGAATTAAATAGGGAAGAAAGAACACAATGTCTCATATGATTTTCCCCTTTGCTCAAAATAGAACATAACAATATGATATCATAACAATATGATAACAAACATCAGTTTATCTGAGGAAAAGAAAGAAATATCTCCTTACATTATCATCTATAACACCTGAGGTCTTTCACTGAGTTAACATGATTTCTAATATTTTATATATAGTAATGAATGATTTCTTTCTCTGTGTTTATGTGCTATATTTAGCTCTGTTAGTGCCGTCCTGACTTTGTTCCGGTAGAAAATCTCTGGAGGAAGCTAAAAAATGAGGGTGGTGGCAAGAAGTGTCTTCCAAACTGAAACACTTGGAGATCATCACCAAAGATAAACATTCAAATTACCAGAGCAAAAAGTTGGTCAGCAATTACAAGAAGTGTTTGTTTGGTGTCATGTAGATGCATTGCTTTCTATTAAATATTGATAAATAAGGGTATAGATAATTTTCAATGTGCTGCTTAAAACAAACGTTAAAAAATGACGGGTAATAAAATGTATTTTTCCAGTTCTCTTGCAAGTTTTGAGCCAACTTTGGCCCAAATGGCCCAAAAAAGAAAATGCCCTACTTGTGATCATCATATGTTGACGTTACGCTATAGTAAACAGGATGTAGAGGCTGCAAACTAGCACGGACTACAGATCAGTAATAGAGTGAGGTTTTAATGAATGTGTTTTAATGAATTTTTTCACGTGTGAGACATAGAAATGCTCGAGTCTCTTCGTCACGTTCCTGTTGTTGCATTGAGCATTATGGGAACATTCAGGAAGATGCTAGCAGCAGAAACAGCTAATTGGTCATGTATGGTAAAAGTTCACCACATCCAAACTAACTCAACAAATGCATTTCCATATCCGCCGTAACGTATTTATGCTATTATGAAAAAAAAACAAAAAAAAAAAACACCTCAAGCAAACGTAAAAACTATTTTGCAAAATTTAGCAAGTTGATTTGAATTTTTGCCGTTTCCATCAACCTTTTCTAATGTGACACGTAAAAAAACGATGATGAAAACATGACTTGTAATTTTGCACCAAAGCAAAGCAAACCCTGCTGTAATGTCCTGCACATTCCCGAATATCCTTTGCATGTTGCAGTCCCTGTCTATATTAACTACAACAAGCTTGTCTTGGCTACTTTTTAAACGTGAAGCCAATTAATACATACGTGGGAAGTAAAGGTAGGGGGTGGTGCGCCACCAATGATCATCCTGTGCGAAACATAGTGAGGATGGAAAACCTAAATTGTTTCTGGTCAGAGTAACCATCCAACATAAAAGTAAAATGGTTAAAAAACATAAATATTAAACAAGTTAAAGAGAACTATATTTTATAAATTGTTTACCCTGTCTTACTTTTTTATTTGACAGTACACTGACCAGAAAAGCTTTGCATCTTCTTATCCCGGTATGTTTCACACATGAATATCATTGGTGGTTTTACTGTACCTCCATTTACTGCATAAGCGGTCATCTGTGTCTATGTAAATAAACCCAAAATGCAAACCTGACATTAGTTTATATGTTCCTAAAACAGTGTTTGCATAAACCGCCGAGATATTATTGAGATTACATCTGTTTTAAGATGGTAAAAGTCCACTTTGGTCTGTGGTCCTGTTGAATTAGCGTTTACTTTTTGCCTCAGGGATCAACTAGGCTGGGTTTACACTAAAGAAAGCCCCAAGGCAGTTACTGCAGGTAAGATGTTAACTGTCTGTAACCTTTGAAAAGAACCTCTTTTTGAAAATCCTGGAGTTTAGGTACTGTCCTTTAATGCTCACCTTTTATTTGAAAGTGGATCTATTGAGGTCCTACAAGCCCCATTGGGGTTTCCTTTAAAAAGTAATTGAATCTGCACTAGTAGGAAACTTTAACAAAACTGCAAGGGGCAAGATTGACTTGTATTTCCATGCTTTGGGCCTTCGCCATTGTTTTCCCCTGTCTCGCCACTGATTTTTCCTCATCCACGATAGATCCCTGGCTGAGCTTAATGAGACACAAACATACCCCTGAGGCTCAGGCTGCCTTCCTAAATGCTGGCTTTGTTTATCAGCATCACAATACAGCAATTTAGCATTTATGCCCACATAAAAATCTATTTATTGATCCATTAGCTTAGCATAGTGCTAATGAGCTACCTGCGATAATTCACAAGGGACTTTAAGTCACGAGCTAATTATCAATAACAGCCAATAAAGAACACGTTCTGGGTTGTAAAATATGACAACTTTGCATAATTTTCTAATGTCGATAGATGGAAATTATAGTGAAAGTGGTTCTTTATTCTAAACTGAAGATCTTAAAATGCTGTTTGGACACCTGCTTGTTCATCTTGGGACAAATTGGGATGCCACGGTCTTATAAAATCTGCTTAGTCATCTCTGAAACTAAGAGTAAGGAAGTAGCAGCAGAGCTGATTGCAGAAAAACCTGCTTGTAAAATAGGTTGGTTTAGCCAAATATTACTCTTAGGTTTAAGAGTTTTTTCTTCCTTGTCCCTGATTTCTTGTTTAACTACAAACACCTGACCTCAATGATTGTATTGGCAAGCTACATACATACTGAAAATAAGTAATTCGAAAGTCATTCTGACTGGAGAAGCTTTTTTAGTTAAATTGATGAGAACAATCAATCATTTCTGCAACACTTGAAAAGTTTCCTTACTGCCAAATCTATCCACTGAAAGCATAGGGAGAGGTATAAAGCGGTTGTTTTGCAGGAGCAACACACGGCTAATTTATCATTCTCCTGGGGTCAGGCGACGCTCCCTTGGTTGTGAATTTTAATGTTGTTTTTTATGGGTCTTAATAAACTCTATTTTGCAGGAAGCGTTTATGCAGAAGAGTACAACATCCTTCACTCGGCTCATTTGGTGAGTCAAGGAGAAAGGTGCCAGAGCCAAATCTGGCCGATGGAGTCATCAGTTTCTCTCACTACTGGGACACACTGAAGTGAAATATTAGGGAAAGTTTTGGAGTTAATGTTGAACTGTACAGCTCTCCAGTAATAAATGTACAGACACTCATCAGCAGCCTGATTAATTCGGCCACGACACTTGGTTTATTTGAACTGAGCTTTTTAATTAGGATGAAATCATTATTCAACATGCAAATTCAATGATTTTTAAACAAGAGCTAGTTCCACAAGTTTGAATTTATTCTGGACCTTCTCGTACCCTTAAAGAGTCAAAAATTATGCTTTGGCATCTTTAAGCCAATTTGTAACCAATTTACCAGCATGATTCGGGTCATTGTCCTACCAGCTTCAGCCAGCATCTGCTTTACACGTTTTTAATCCTCCCTGAAGGGTTTGATGGACCCTCCCATTCTGTTTGTACCCTCTTGCATATAATCGTTTGTGCAGACGAACAGGGCACTTTCAGGTATTCTAGGAATCAATGACATTCATGGCTGGTGAGGCACTGACTCCTCTGGAGTCAAATTTACAGTTTTGAGGACTCAACATACCATCTTAATCATTTATTAACTGGCTATGAAACTATTTACCAATGGTAATGTTTCATATCTCATCAGAATCCCTCCCTTTCACTCACACACCAACACAAACATATGCACAGAAACATATTTGTCCTACAAAGAACCTTTGTGTTGTGATGAGCAGAGCATCCTACTTGTGTTCTGAGTAATTCCCACTCATTCTAAATAAATTAAAGTATAAAAACGTGGGCAGCACAATTTTAATTTTGCCCCTCATTGAAAATGTTCAGTTTTTTAAACAGTAAATGCTGATGCTTTATTTTATTTTAATACAGGCTGCTCATCAAAAGGTTATGAGGTTAGGAAACTTTAGCCCAAAATTTAGTCATTGTATGTTTCTACTTAGTCTAAAACCTTAAAACTATTTGTGCCCTTGCCTTTATTTGCAAATTTAAAGTCCATGCACCCATCCTTCTCCACTGCAAAAGCTCTGTAGTTTGGTTGTAAAAGTCTTCCTTATTTTCTTTTAGTTTTAAGAGTCTCAGTCTCAGTGGAGATAATAGCCAAAGAAGAAAGTTATCCACGATCAGTTCTTTTCAGTCTTTTTAATGCAGAGGATGACCTCTCTCCTCTAACGCTGCTGTAGCTGGTACAGTGAGAGCCAGAAGGGGTGACTTTGTTGCCTCTGGAACAGTCTGGATTAGATCCTTCTGGGCCAAAGAGCTGAGAAGTTGATTTACATGCATTCCTTGCTTCTTGTGAGCTGCACAGTCCGACAAGATCAACCTTTAGTCTTCCAAAGTCAAAGAGTTTTACGGATTTGCGAACAACAATATCTGATGTCCATGACTTTGTGTTGCAGCACTTTAAAAAGGGCAGTTGACATGAGAAACATGGCCTTGGGCATCTGCTCATACATTTTGGTCTGCGCTCCATTACGCTCTGACGCCATCACTGCAGCGCCGTCATGTTTCACTAACTTTTCAACACAGTTGTATTTATCCAACACTCCCAAGACATCAGCATCTATGGGAGGGGTAGTCTATTGTCACTTACAAAATCAAAAAACACTCCCTTCACTTTGCAGACAGTGTTTCTTTATCCTTATAGCACAAAATGACAAAAATCTTCGCTCTGTTTGTGACATCAGTCGTCTCATCTACTTCAATAGCGACAAAGGAGGCTGCATTAATCTCCTTCTTAATATCTTTTCTGATTACCTCATCAATTGTTCCAATTAAATCATTCTGTATGCTGTTTGACAGGCCAGAAAACGCTATGGATGTTTCTAAATGACCAGCTAACACTACATCTTTCTCCACAAAAGTGTGTAAAAGCTCTACATAGTTGCCTCAATTAGAGGAGCTTGCCTCCTCATTGTTTTCCATGAAATGCCAGCTCCTGTTGAAGCAGGCTGTATTAATGAGGTTTTGTTAAATCTCCCAGTTTTCCTTTACCTTAGCATTATGAATGAATGCTAATGTTTAGTGTTCGTTGCTCATTCAATGCCACATCAATCCTTGAAGTTTCAAAAGGTTTTAAAACAATCTTGTCATTGAATGTGAGTGGTCAATCTTTCATGTTTGCTGAGGCTTCTAGGTAAATTTCAGGTCTCAGTATCTGGAGTAAGTCCAGACTTTATCAGAAGTTGAGAACGAAAGGCAAGGAAAACAGTAAAGGAGGTTTCTTGCAGGGCAGCCCCATAACAAGTCTTTTTTTAGTGTACCACTCTGTTCTGTGCCATAGTTTGAAGAAAACCTTTTGGCTCCGGCATTGGTCTGCCATCACTTATCACCTTCTGTTTGGACTGAAACTCCGTTTTTGATAGATGTTTTAGTTTTGATGTGTAATCCTCCATCTAGTGAGTTGAACGAAGCAGAGCATAAATTGAGCAAACCGCTGTGCCTGACCTGCTGACTTTAGCTAACACATTTGGCACCGATTGTTGATTGCCTCTCTGTAGAAGCACAGCACCAAGAAAGCACCTGCCAGTTCAGTTACGGCCCTTTAAGATACAGTAAAGTGCTGTGTGGCAGAGTATTATAAATATTATTTTAATCATATTTTAGCCATCTTTTTACTTTTTTGTGATGACAAGTGAGGCTCTGGTTCACCTGCCTCCCCACTGTATGTCACTGCTGGACATTTACCGCGAGACGAACCAGACACAGAAGAAGCGTGTTTGAGGTGTTAGGGTTAGGGTTGACATGTGGACATATCATGCTTTTTAAATTCTCCCTTTTAACATTGAAAATCATTTTGTTGTGGTCTATATAAAGTGGAACTACAATGCTTTGGTCTGACTTCCTCGTTATTGTTGCCCCACAGCCCCACTTTCTGTATTCTGAGGTTTGTCACATGTTTAATTTTTCTGCATTTTTCGATACTCAAAGTACAAAACAAAATGCATTTAAGGGCTAAAAAAAGCAGATCTTGCTTGATATGTCCCCTTTAAAGGCATACTATTCTTAGGTGGGTAATGCACAAAGTATTAAAAAAACAACTTCTAAAAGCAAAACAAAAAATGTCTCATTATTCTGGCACTTAGCAAATAAAATAAATGTTCTAATACAAATCGACCTAATACACATACATTTTGATTTCCTTTAGAATTCAGACTTCATGAATAAGTGTTTAAGTGTCTTTTCATGGAGTGTATGTAAATATCATGAGTAACTCGTACTAACATAGTATGGGTATGGAGCTAGTCTGCTGTTAACATAGAAAGTACTCCTGAATCAGTGCTTCTGTGTTCCTTTGCTGTGTCTGCTCTGTCTTTTCAAACCCTCAGTCGGTCGTGGCAGATGACCGCTCACAATGAGCCTGGTACTGCTGGAGGTTTCTTCCTGTTAAGTTTTCCTCTCCACTGTCGCTTAATGCATGCTTGGTACGAGGGATTGCTGCAAAGTCAACGACGATGCAGACGACTGTCCACTGTTGCTGCATGCATGCTTTAATCAGGAGTGAATGCTGCTAGTCAAAAACTTAACCAATCTTTGAAATTGAACTGACTTTGTAAAGTGCCTTGAAATGACATGCGTTGTGAACTGGTGCTATAGAAATAAAAACTGAATTGAAAACACAGCACAGCTTAAATTATCCAGCAGTCTGCTACGAAGATAAAAGTTGCTTCCTTTTGAGACCAACTGACAAAATTTAACTGAGAGCAGAGGAGATGCAGAGTTTTTGCATTTAGAAACACAGGAGTGCCATATATTGTTGTAAATTCAAGAGCTAATAATATAAAAACCTTTGAAACAAATATTATGTGGGGCCTAATGGCGACTAACATAAAAATATGGAATTTGGATTTATGTTTTTAGCATTTGAGTACATACTTTGGTCATTTGTCAGCAAGAGAAATAATCTTTATTACTGTAATAACCCGAAAAATCCAGTCTAAAAGCAGTATGGGGAAAGTGAAACGTGCCATTTGGAGCAAGTTGGGGGTGACATTTTACTGCTGACCTTTTTAGAGAGCAGGAAATTCACCCTGATGAGTGTATAGATCTTCATGCAGGCCCACAGACTTGCTTATTGAATTTTAAGAGGCTGACTGACACCATTTAACACCGAGGTCAATTCATCACATGATTGCTTCCCGCCACATCTGTCTCCTCGATCCCCCACCCAGCATCGCAACAATTAAAAGACCTACTGCAGAGGACACGGACATTTTATTAGAACACTCATTGCCTTTGTACTCAACAGCGCCTGCTCATCCCTAGGAACACAAAGAACACCCAGATGTCACAGCGGAGGCTTGAATCTTAGTCAAGGACAAGAATAGACACAAATTTTTATTACTGTGAGAGCAGGGCAATTGTAGAGGCTCACAGACAAATGCAAAAGTGTTATATGAAGTGCAACATCTAATCAGTTGTAATTTCTCTTGAATTTGATGAAATAAAACACAATAAGTTCATTATGCATATAATAGGGAGCTAAAGCAGCCATGCATTGAGTCTGATTGTGCTATTCACTAAAGAAGTGGAGGGCAGACATCTTTAGAAGACGAGCAACAACATATTTTTAGTTTCCCGCAAAAAATATTACAGTGGAGATCCAATTATCCATTTTACAAGTATTCATTATTTTTGCTTAACAGGAACACTACTTATTTGTCTTTGCCATACATTTAACAAACCACATGTCCTTCTGTGCCCAAGCAGCACCTCCCAAAAGTATTAACACCTCTTCCACTTTTTTGCATTTTGTCCCATTGCAAATATAAATGTATTCGGATTTTATGTGACAGATCAAGAATCAAGAATATTTTATTTGTCGCCGCGGCGAAATCTCTCTTTGGCTCCTCTGGTTCATATTACAGTTCACATTACACATAATGAAGGAAAAAAAAAACTGACAAACAAACATGCAATGAACAAGGGTTAATTTTTTTTTACAGATAAAGATAATGATGTAGTAGAGTGCTTATTGAACAATGATGATTTGGGGCTTCGTTTACAGAAATGTTCATTTACATATTCAGAGATGAGAGTCTGCAGTAGGCAATAACATTATAGTGATTGTAACGTATGACGGGTTGGTAACAGTGGGGGTGATTTTAAAGCGTTGGACTGCAGTCTCCATCAGGGGGCGATTGCCCTCACAGCTCTTGGGAAGAAGCCGTTTCTAAGTTTATTTGTTTTGGCTTTGAGGCTTCTGAAGGGTTTACCTGCTGGGAGAGGGGCAAACAGCGCATTGCCTGGGTGGGTGGGATCAGTGGAGATGCGTCTGGCCCTTCTTTGGACTCGTTCTCCATAAATTGAGTCTAGATCCTGCAGACGGCAGGATCTAGACTCTAGAAGTCCTTCCTCTCCTGGACTGTGCAGCTCCCATACCACACATTTATGCTGATACATAAAACACTCTCTATGGTAGCTCTATAGAAGTTCTTTAGCAGTTTAGAGGGAAGTCCAGACCTTTTCATTTTCCTGAGGAAGAAGAGCCGTTGTTAGGCCCTCTTCACCAGGTGAGAGGTGTTCGCAGACCAAGAGAGGTCGGAGGAAATGTGAATGCCTAGGAACTTTATGCTGTCCACACACTCCACCATTTCTCTCTGTATGTAGGGGTGTGTTCAGTCCTCCTGGACCTCCTGTAGTCTATTATGACCTCCTCGGTCTTGCTGGTGTTCAGGATGAGGTTGTTCCTGGAGCACCACTGTGTCAGATTGCTGACCTGACTGAGACCCACCACGGTGGTGTCGTCCGCAAACTTCACCACTATGTTTGTGGGGTGGACAGCAGGATAGTCTTGAGTGAAAAGGGTGAAGAGGGCTAAGTTAAGGACACACCCTGCGGCGTTCCTGTGTTGAGGATCAGTCGGGCAGATATGTGTTACCAATCCTCACCACCTGGGACCTGTTGGTGAGGAAGTCACTGATCCAGGAGCAGAAAGGTGTGGATATACCCATGTTGTGGAGCTTCAGAGTCAGCATGTCCTAGAGAATGGTGTTGAGTGCTGAGCTGAAGTCCACAAAGAGCATCCTAACATAGGTGTTGGGATGTTGCAGGTGAGTCAGAGCTGAGTGCAGTGCTA